>NC_056741.1:1360299365-1360346865 GCF_019279795.1 Protopterus annectens | reverse complement strand
AACAGAGACTAAAAAGGATGCTGGAAATCTTCTGATAGAACACCTACAACAGGAAAGCATGGGATCCAAAAGGAAAATAAAAATATTTTGGAGTTGGAGTTTCATTGTTAGGAGGGCAGACCTATGGAAAGTGATGAAAGAGAGGCTAGGTATCATCTTGGTGCCATTCCTAGGATAGACAAGGAGTGAAATTTTATGATCTTAGGAGTATGACAAAGACAGCTGCATGTCATGTTCTTCTAAGGACAAATGATGTAGATGGCATTTAGTTGGACAGTTTGTGGGACTAATGAGAGATCTTTGGTATGCAGCACATGTGTTAATATTTGTTGACTGGATAGTTTTCTATGGCATAGACGACACTTAGAGAATACGTTTAAACAGTCAGTTGAACACCTGCCGCAGAACACAGGGTTATGGCATCACTGGTGACTAGAAACACACTTGGAGAGAGGTGCAGGCTCCAGACTTAATTTGTGTTGGACATTGCCTTACTTCAGTGTTATTCAAGACAGAACTCATAGACAAATTCATTGGCTGATTCACTCTTCTTTTTTTGCCACATATGTAGTGGCTGCTCACTCCCATTCTTCCTGACTTTGCACCTCAGTGTTCAAATCTTTAATTGATCTCAGGCAACCTGAGTCTCAGTCAGGGTCTCATACTCATATTCTCTAAAGAAAAGTAGTAGTAGGACCCAGAAATAAATCTGAACAGGATCTGAAGAAAATATTACTGAGAAACAATTATATCCAATAAAATGGGTGATTCAGATTTTGTAAATTTAATATGCTACTAGACTTCTCTTTAGTATTTCATCAACACCAGTGGTATTCTAAAGAGCTTTTGTTCAGATAACATAATGCTTTGAAGGTATTGTAAACATAATAAGTGATATATTAGTGTAGGGTTAGACTCGAGAAGAGCATGAAAAGAGACTATTACAACTGTTGAATAGACAAAGATTGCATAACTTCAGAATAAATAAAAATCAAATTTAAGCATGACAAGAAATTTATGGATCATATTCTAGAGACAAAAGCATTGAAACCTGATTCAGAAAAGCACAGACCAGCTGTGCAGATGCTAAGGCCAGACGTTAAGTAGGCATTACAGAGGCTTCTAGGAATGAAACAGTATCTTGCAAAGAATGTATTTAATATACCTCTAGGAAAACTGTCAGAGGAAAAGATATCCTGCAAATGAAATTATGAACAAGATAATTGTAAAAGTCTCAAAAACAGTTACAAGTTAAAACATGTTTTAAATATAATTGCTTGAATAAGCCAGATTTAGTACTAGACAATACCAGTCAGAATGGTAAGGAAGATATAATCTTGCAAGAGAATAAACCATTTGCCTATCAATTACAAACATTTACAGCTGCACAGAAGCTATGTACAGAAAAAAAGAGCTGTTAGTAATAGTATATAGATGAGAGAATTTCATGAGCATGTTACTGGTAAGGAAAATCAGGTGGAAAGAGATCAAAACCATTGCAGACCATTTTCAGAAAGTTCTTGTATTAGGCATCACTGAGATTACAGAGGATATTAGGTAACCTACAGAAGTATGATCTGTTAACTCCTTTAATACTTTGATAGTAACATTAAAAACTAGCATTAGTCATTCCACTATACCGCTTCTAATTGTTAAAGTCCTTTTTGACAGAAAGTGCAATTTCCTTCTCCTTATACTGTCGACAGCTAGTGTAAGCAATTTGCATACATTCCTATCCTATTTCCCTTCTTCTGTGAAAGTACAAGGTGGCAGCTGACACATGCATCTTTATATTTTCTTCCTTCTGTTACTATTCCTTAGTAGCATTTGGATTACAATTCCATTGTTCCTTTTAATGTTCATCCATTATAAATCACAAAGGCCAGAGAAAACTCAATTTCCTCTGTCAACGCTTCCTCCAGTTGTGGCTTGCACCTAACACTCCCTCAACCTACTCTAATTTTTATATGTACTTTGTCTCTTGTTTGCAACAAGAGCAAGAGTCTCTTCTATATTCCAAACAACCTATCATTTCACTCCCTTACTTCACTTCACTGCATTATCACTGTTGGTGGCAACAAGAACAAATCCTCTATTTTCATTCTCTTTTTGCATCTGTTTACTGCTGGTGGCAGCAGGAATAACTATCCTCTTCTCTCTCTCTGCTACCAGGTTTGAGTGACAGTCAAGACTGCCTTCTTCTCTGCTCCTTCTTTATCTCTCTCTCTCTCTCTCTCGCTTTCCTAGTCTTGGGCAGCAGCCAAGTCTCTGTCATTCTGTCTTTTGGTGGCAGCAAAAGCAATTCTATTTTTTTTACTGCTACCCCAAAAAAAACTATGCGTGAAGAATGAGTGATATTATTTTTTACATATGTACACACAGACTGACACTACCCCTGAAAGTCAGGTCTGTCATACAAACTATACTGACTTTCACAGATGCACACACACTGTGAGGACTTACTCTCTGGGGTGCAGGAGAAACCAGAGCACAATAATAAACCCACACAGATACAAAGAAACCATGCAGACTCCTTGCAGAAGAAGCCACAGCCAGGAGATAGACCAGAGCAATAAACTGTGAGATGACTGTGCTAGTCACTAGGCCACTGTCCCAATAATCAGCTTATTTATCACACATCCTGCTCCTGCCAGATCACCAAAGATAGTTATTTATCTTGTATGATACTTATGAAGCTTGTGATGGAAAGGGGAAGAAACTACAATAGAGAGTTGATTATCCGAATGTCAATTATCCAAAATATCAATTATCCAAACCAGCCGTCCAAAGTTTTCAGGTACCGGTGAAGTGTTCCATCAACTGAATGCCAAAAAACAAAAGTAAAGAACGCTGATTCCACGGACTCCAAAACACCAACAAACCACGAGCGGTAGCCCAACCACTTGCATTAAAACTTTGCAAATGTTGTGTAAAAACACACCAACCACCCAGTTGGTTTTAAAATCTTCTTTTAATACTCCTTATTTGTTAAGCGCTTTCACCCACACTACTGTGAGCTTCATCAGAACAACTTTGATAAAACTAATGCAGTTTAAATACTGCATTTGGCGCCAAATCAATGTGTATTTAAAGTGACAAGAGCGCCCGTAAATTCCATACATAAAATGCTTCATACAATTCTCCCAAAAAAGTAAATCACACATCATATAGTACTGAATACAGATATGGTTGTGTTAATGACACATGAGGATGTTTTTGCAAAATTACCTTTTGCACATAGCATATGAAGATTGTCATTTACTACTTTGTATGTCCGATGTTCCTATTCATTTTCAAACAGGTAGAACATTGTAGGGGGGTAATGTATTGTCATTTATGAGAATAATCAGAATGTGGTAGTGAGTAATTTATTTGAATGTAGTGACGGTAATTATTTTCTACCAGTATCAAATGTTTATGTACATTTCACCTTTTTTTTTTGTTATTTTTATATTATTAATTATTTTTATACTAGTGATAACAACAGAGGATGTTCGTTTTTAATATTGATTCATAAACATGTGTTTGTGATGATGTTTGGGAGAATTGTATGAAGCATTTTATGTATGGAATTTACAGGCGCTCTAGTCACTTTAAATACACATTGATTTGGCACCAAATGCAGTATTTAAACTGCATTAGTTTTATCAAAGTTGTTTTGATGAAGCTCACAGTAGTGTGGGTGAAAGCACTTAACAAATAAAGAGTATTAAAAGAAAATTTTAAAGCCAACTGGGTGGTTGGTGTGTTTTTACACAACATTTGGAAAGTTTTAGTGCAAGTGGTTGGGCTACCGCTTGTGGTTTGTCGGCGTTTCGGAGTCCGTGGAATCAGCGTTCTTTGCTAAAGTTTTCAGGTAGGAAAAATCATAAAGTCTGAATATGTAAACATTATATGTATTCGCATGAGTGTGTTTTTTGACCTTGTAGCCAGCTCATATATGAAAAATATTCTTTATTTTCCACTGGAATTTCTGAATAGTTGAAAAGTATATTTCTGCATGCAGACAAAAAGAAGATTTTGTAAGTTCTTTATCCAGTTCATTTATATGTTTGATTATCTGAACAGTTTGATTATCCACATGCAAAAACAAAACCACTGCACCAGATAAAGTCCAGACCAGACTCCAAAAATATAATGCAAGAAATCCAAACAAAACCATTGCACCAGATAAAGTCCAGACCAGGCTCCAAAAATATAATGCAAGAAATCCAAACAAAACCATTGCACCAGATAAAGTCCAGACCAGGCTCCAAAAATATAATGCAAGAAATCCAAACTAAACTACTGCACCAGATAAAATCCAGACCAGGCTCCAAGACATAATGTAAGAAATCCAAACAAAACCACTGCACCAGATAAAGTCCAGACCAGGCTCCAAAAATATAATGCAAGAAATCCAAACAAAACCATTGCACCAGATAAAGTCCAGACCAGGCTCCAAAAATATAATGCAAGAAATCCAAACTAAACTACTGCACCAGATAAAATCCAGACTAGGCTCCAAGACATAATGTAAGAAATCCAAACAAAACCACTGCACCAGATAAAGTCCAGACCAGACTCCAAAAATATAATGCAAGAAATCCAAACAAAACCATTGCACCAGATAAAGTCCAGACCAGGCTCCAAAAATATAATGCAAGAAATCCAAACTAAACTACTGCACCAGATAAAGTCCAGACCAGGCTCCAAAAATATAAGGCAAGAAATCCAAACAAAACCACTGCACCAGGTAAAGTCCAGACCAGGCTCCAAAAATATAATGCAAGAAATCCAAACAAAACCATTGCACCAGATAAAGTCCAGACCAGGCTCCAAAAATATAATGCAAGAAATCCAAACTAAACTACTGCACCAGATAAAATACAGACCAGGCTCCAAGACATAATGTAAGAAATCCAAACAAAACCACTGCACCAGATAAAGTCCAGACCAGGCTCCAAAAATATAAGGCAAGAAATCCAAACAAAACCACTGCACCAGGTAAAGTCCAGACCAGGCTCCAAAAATATAATTTTTAAATTATATAGTTTAGATATAGTTTTATATAGTTTTTTAATTAAATAGTTTTTAAATCTAACTCTGTGCGTGCACCATCTCCTCTAAGTGGTCCTGTGGTCTGGCTGCTCGTCTCGCCTCACGCCTGCACAAGAAAGAAATTAAAAACCACAGCAACTAACTTGAAAGGACCACCATCTCTTGGTATCCAGTGAAGACGCCTTTGCCCTCAACGGGGCTATCAGAACGGTTATCCCCTTAATACAAGGAGGCTCAGTCCTACTACCCAGTTACTCCCCCTCTTTCTTGCACAAGAAAGAAATTAAAAACCACAGCAACTAACTTGAAAGGAAAACTATCTCCTGGTATCCCATGAAGATGCCTTTACCCTCAACGCGCCTATCAGAACGGCTATCCCCTTAATACAAGAAGGCTCAGTGTATATAGCCTAACACTGAAATATATGTAAATTTTCACTTTTTGCTTGTTAACTAGTGAGTGTTACATCTTACCTCCCGCGTGATAGCAGATGACCGCAGCCCGCTTGCACCTCTTGCCTCTCCCCTGATTTATAACTTTTCCTCTCCTAATGCCTAACTAAATTTCCTACCAGGAAGCATTCTTCACTGTTGCCATTTCTCCTGTTGCCACTAGGTGGCATGATACACCTAAAATAGACCTGTACTCAGATATTTTCAACTACTGGTTACTAGCATAGTTTGACCCTTTCCTTCAATCCCCCCCACCCTGATTTTTCTTATCCCTTTCTGGCTTACCTCACATTTTTTCTCCTGTCCATTATACTTTTCTCCTGATTTTATATGGCAAACTCTCTATAACAACACTTCCTCTCAGCTGTAGTCTTTTTACAGCTACAGATTGTTTTTCTCTCTTTGGGTCATCCTCACTTTGGCTCTACCTGCTCCGTTCGCCCTGCAAGTTCACTCCACTCCCCTACCCGACCCCCAGTTCCCACCCCCCCCACATCATCTACATTTATACTTATCTAGCCCCTTCCCCTAATCATCCAACATCCAATCCACATCCCTACCACACCCTTAAAGATCCAACAACCAATCCTTATCCTTCCCAACCTCTCACAAATTTGTTCAAATCACTCCTACAAAATCCAAACAATTAATAATCCTCTTTAACCATGAAGACTTTCCTCCTGCAATTGACCCTACTACTCTTCTTAGTATGTACCTACCACATCACTTTGCACAACTACCCTGGACAAGTCAACTTCCCCCTTACCCATAAATCCACTGCCAGTATCTCTAACATCCTATCCACTTACTCCCTAACAATAAACCCCACCTTATTCAACACCACTGCCATAAGCTATAGCCATCTTAAACCCACCATCTCCTATCCCAAATCAACGACAGCCCAAAAATACCTAACCATTCTACTAAAACTAGTTGAATTATTGCAAAAAAACCAACAACTCCTAAACATTGGGGATATCCACCCAAACCCAGGACCTTATGATACAAATCCTCTGACTAATGCACAACAGCTTCCCAATCCAACCCAAATTAATATCAGGCCATTAAATAGTCTAGTCCTCCTAAATCTAAATATCAGGAGTATAAACAATAAAATACATGAACTACATACTCTAATCTCACAATATTGCCCATATATAGTCAGTTTAACAGAAACATGGCTAAAACCATCTACCAAAGATACTGAGATCCTTCCACCAGGATACAGTATCCTTAGGCAAGATAGAATAAAGAAAAAGGGTGGTGGCATTGCCCTGCTTTACAAAAATACTTTAACCATAACTAAAACTGAGATACCCATACCCCCTTTGGATAAGGCAGAAATTCTCTTAACTAGGCTCAAAATATGTAACAGAAAAAACATCAACCTAGTAAAAGGTTATATCCCATCAGGCAATAATATCCTTACCATGGAGACATTAGTTCAATGGCTATCACAATCCATGCCTCAAGAGACCATTGTATTAGGAGACTTTAATATAGACTGGCTCACATGCTCCTCCCAAACACTCTCTAATCATATCAACCTGCTTACCTTCTCTCAAGTAATCAAACAGCCCACTAGAGTAGTCAAAAATAGTAAAAAAGAAAGCCTATTAGACTGGATCTTACTAAATAAAATACCTTGTTCCTACTTAGCAGGCACCCTTCCTGACTTATTAAGTGACCCCTCAAACTACCTTGTTACTTAAATATAGTTCCCACCACCCCCAAATCCCAATGCTTTAAACAATCAAAAACAAAAAACACTTTAACCCAACTAACTTCATACAAGAGCTAAAGCAATACAACTGGTCTGAACTGTATTACCTACCCCTAAATGAAGCCACGGAACACTTCAACTCCACCTTCTTAAAAATACCGAATAGGCATAACCCCGTAAGAACTACCACAGTTAAAGCTAACACAGTTCCATGGTTAACTAGGGAAACTAGGCAAAAAAATAACGGAAAGGAACAGAGCCTGGATGGTCTGGAGGTCCAACAAAAATCCTAGTACACAGCAAGCCTACCAGCAGTTTAGAAATCTAACCAAGAAACTAGTTATGCAAGATAAAAGAAATTACTTCATTACCCATCGAAAACAACACATGAATAATCCTAAGAAATTCTAGACAGGTTTAAACAAGTTGCTACACCCTGGTAAAACCATTACCCCACCCCCAACATCAGGTTTAACAAAAGAAAACATAGCTGAATCATTCAATACATTCTTTACTGAAACCGTACTTGCCCTAGCACAAAAGCATCTCACTACCAACACAAGTGACCACCCTACATCTAACAAGTCCCACTTTTAAGCTACAACCCACCCCAACCTCCTACATAAGAAAACTACTTTCCCAATAAAAACCTACAACACTAGAAGAAGATTCTCTCCCCAATGAATTCTTAAAATTGGCAGCATCTGAAATAGCTATACCAGTCTCTATACTAATAAACAGATCTATCTCTGAAGCTACAGTACCCCTGATTTGGAAAACTGCCTACATTATACCTCTTCACAAAGGGGGAAGTTCCTATGACGTATCAAGCTACAGACCAATGGCAATCCTATCCCCACTGGCTAAAATATTAAAAAAATGTATTCACCATCAGTTAATGTCCCACCTTATTAATCAAGAACTCATATCTCAAACACAACACAGTTTTCGACCAGTTCATAGCACAACTACAGCTCTGTTAGCATTCACCAGATACCATAAACCACAACACGAACAATGGTAAACTTTCCTCAGCCCTTTTCTTAGACATATCAAAAGCATTTGATATAGTTAACCATGACAAACGTATCTACTACCTTGTAAATCTAGGCTTAGACAACCAATCAGTCTCCTGGTTCAAAAACTACCTCAGCAATAGGCAACAAGCAGTACGATGGCACAATAACCTGTCTCCAGTCTTACCTGTCGCACTTGGGGTGCCACAGGGATCTATACTGGGCCACTTGCTGTTCTCAGTTTTTACAAATAATCTCCACTTGGCTGCAAATAGTTCTAGCCTTATCCAGTACGCAGATGATTCGACTATTATATGCACTGCCCCTACCCTGGCAGAACTACACAATAAAACCCAGGATAATTTCCCCTCAGTCGAAAACTGGCTTACTCAAAATGGCCTCATTCTTAACCCCCCAAAAAACAAGCTCCTGCTATTTCATCTCTCACAAACTACCACTCCTACCTCCACCTTCAATATCCTCTCTAAAAACGGTACCCTTATTTCACCCTAATCCCACACAAAACTACTAGGCGTTACCATTGATAACAAGTTAAAATTTGATATACACATTAATTTGGCTATTAAAATATGCATAAAAAGCTAGGTAGTCTCTACAAACACAAATCCTACCTGACCCATAACACTAGATCCACAATTGCTTGCACCCACCTTCTCTCATCATTACTGTATGCATCACCAATCTTGACCAATCTATCCAAAACAGAAACCAGCAAAATGACCACCTGCTACAATCAGATAGCCAAATTTGCCAACAACAGCTCCTTCAGAACCTATCACTGTCATAACCTAAAACAATTGAGCTGGCTTGAACTGCCAGATTTACTAATCTATAATCAACTGATCATCACTCACAAGCTGCTCACCCAACCATATATAACACCTTTGTTAAGTAACATAATCGAGCAGTACTCCTGTCCTAGGCAACTCTGCTCCACAGATAAGTTACTGTTAACAATTACTAGAACCCATAACCATGCTGGTGACTCCCTCTACTCTTCTTATATGTCCAAAATCTGGAACTCCCTACCTGCATCTATAACCCTGGAATCTTCTCTACCGAAATTTAAAAAGTATATCAAAAGTCATCTAAACAACAAATGGCTATGTCCCTGCTCCACACCAGACTAACTCCAGTCCCACTCCTATACTAATGCAACTCTTGCCTTAATACATAGCCTCTTGATTCACCTGTATAAGCTTAGTATACCACAACAAATGTATGAGGTTATTTTTTAGGATAGTTTGCATAATTTATTGTTGTTTATAAATCTATTGATTAATGTATCTGTCTATGGCACAACACTTAAGTGTGCTCAACTAGATACTCTTATTGTACCTAGTTGAAATATGGATTAGATTGAATCATTCTCTGTATGTCTTGTACCTTGTCTCTTTGGAGCTTTTCTCCCCAGGCCTCCACTGAAAATGGTATTGGTAGCATATCTAAATACGACTGTAAATTCTTTTTTTTATGAGACCCTCTGCTCCTACTATTGGAACAACCTGGCTGTTCTTACAGATTGTCTTCATTTCTGTTTGTAAATGCTGATATTTTATGACTTTGTGTCTCTCGGACATAAGACACTGTAATCACTGGGTGTAACAATTTCAATGATCATGCTGCTTTTCTCTTCTTTTCATGGGCTTCTATATCTGGTTTTCTTGCATCTGTTTTCTGAACTGTTGGAAATGGGTGATCTCGTGATATAAACTTCATCATCCTCTATAATGCTGTGGGGCTCATGTTTCCAATACTTCTCAGCTACTTCAGTATTGTAATGTTTGCACAATCCCCAGTGCAACATTCTTGCACATTATTATGCCTTTCAGTATACAGGTCCTCTTCCATTAGTATATCGCACCCAGCAAAAAGATGTGCAACTATTTCCAATTCTGTTTTACAGAACCTGCATTTGTCTGTTTCTCCCACATGTTCAATGGACTTTGTAAACCAATGTGTAAGTAGTCCACTATCCTGGGCCACCAATATTAACCTTTCATCTTTTGGTTTAAAGTTTTGTTTCCTTAAACATTCCTGCATCAAATCCTGGCCAGCATGAGGTTGTTCCACAAATGCTCTTTATTTATCACAATATTTATGCCTTTTCCACATTTGTTCTCATCTGAGCCTTCTCCTTACATTCTTTCTTTTGTTTTTGCCCCATTCAGTTGCTGCCAGACTTTTGTCAACTTCTGGCTTGATTTCTATTCCCACTTGACAGCAATATACTTCTGCTAAACTAAGCAGGGAAGCCATCTTAAGACTTTTCATGTTTTAAAACTTTCACTATGTTTGGATCTGGTAAGGTCAGCAGATATGTATGCAGTCCCACGACTGGAGAGGTATACATCTAATCAGTTTTGAGGAGGCCCATATGTCCTTCAGAATGAGGAATATATATATATAATCTTGGTATATACTGAGTTTTATTTATCATTTGATAAGGGTGGCTTAATGGTTAAGGTGTTTGCCTTACAAACACAAGGTGCAAGGTTTGAGTCTCACAAGGGATAATTAGCTAAGCTTAAAATGGCTCCTAAGGGCAGTTAGCTTAGTACTAATCTATGAACCTATGAAGCATTTTTCTTGTTTTTCCTGTTCAACTGATCCAATGCCTTTTGGGGCCAATCAGTCACCCCAAAACTGTAAGTTAGAAATGGAAGTGCAAATTGATTTATGGCTTAGACTTGTTCATAGATGTCAGGGCTGTTTTCAATATCATTTTAAGTCTTCTAAAATATTCCTTGCTGAGTTTTGTTCACATTTGTCGTGTTTTATTGTTGCTCTTTCATCAGTCCCCAGATATTTATACACTTCCTCCTGCTCAAGCTCCTTTATATCACATTCCTATCCCAGATTTATATTTTTCTGGCACTGCAGCTTTCCTTCTTTAAATGTTGCTTTTGCACATTTATCAAGACCAAATGACATTATTATATCATCTGAGAAAGTTTTAACCACTTGCAGTTTTGCTTCCAGCTTCTTATCAGATGAACTATGCAGTTTTAAGTCATTCACAAGAAGAATTTGAGATGTGTTTACACTTGTTTGTTTTCTGGGAGTCAAGTTGTAACTATGACCTAATCTGTTAAGTAGACAGCTTAATGGGATAAGGGCAAGATAAAGAGCAGCAGTGACAGAGTCACCCTTAAATATCTCCTTTAAATTTTTATCCCTAGGGTAATCACTTGTGCTTTATCATGGCTTAGCTGCAAAGTGGTTTGCCACTGTTTTATGGTCACTGTAATACTGTAATGTAATTGATAAATATAGGGTGTATCTTATAGATTTGTACGCACTCATTTATCTATCAATGTGGGATGCTATCAAATATTTTTTTTTGCATTCTATCATGCCACACTTAGATTCTTCCTCTTTTGATAATTATCTCTTATATTTTTATTTAACAGCAAATGATCCTTTCTTCCATATGACTTTCTTTTGTTACCCTTTTGTTCTATTGCCATAATTGAGTTTTTTTTTTCTAAATGACTACAAACTCTGTCTGCATGAGTTCCAGTATATAGTTTGGACATTGTTGGAAGGCAAATTATTGGTCTACAGTTTTTAGGATGGCTTGTAAGTTCACTCTTAAGGAGGAGTATTGTTTTTCCTGTTGTTAACCACGTTGGTGTCTGTTAGGGATGTGCATATAAGTAGTTCTTACACAGGCTAAATCTTTGTGTAAAGATGTTAATACTTTTAGCTAGAAGTTACATACTATATCTAGGCCTGGTGTTTCCCAGTTAGAAGCTTTTCTTAATTTTATTTCAATTTCTCTGGCCATTACTTCATCCCATTTCACATCCTGTACATTTGAACACCTCACTGTTTCTTTTTCTATCTATTCGCCTTCTTTGTTTATGTTCCACAGGGTCTTCATAAATATTTATCCAAAATGTGTCAATTTCTTCTGTTTTTTTGGTTGTGTTTCTGTCTTTTTTGCTTTGTTTTTCAGGTCTCTATAAAACTTTTTGGGGTTCTCAATGAATTGTTAATTTTCTAATTTTCTTTTATGCTTATGTTTATTTGCTTATCTTCGAATTTTTTTCTGCCTGTGCTGATGTCTTTGCAAAAGTATATGGCAGATCCTGGTCTGTTCTGATACTGTGCGTTGCTTTCATCACATCTATCTTTCTAAGCATTTTTGTTAATCTGTTCCCCTTCTATACTCATCAAACAGTGACACTTCTTGTCTTGATTGCATTATAGTTTTCTCTATTTGATGTTTCCATGATGGCATTTTATTTATTTATTTCCTTTCCTTTCCCTTATGGCTCTGCATTTTTTGGTAAGACTTTGTCTATTATTAATTTAGCTGCACAGTAATATATCATATTTCATTCTATTATATCACATGAATTTCTATTAATAGTATTAATTACTGTGTTCCTCAGTTTTATCAGACTTCTAACATTTTGGGTCTTGTTTACTTTCTGTAATATAGTCCTTTACTTGATCTTATTATGTCTTTTCTTTCATTAATCTTATTATGCCTGTCTATCTCTAGTAAATCAAGCAACTCTTCCATTAGATCATTTTCATCTAAACTGATGGCATATTCTTTGCTCTCTGTTTCCTTCAGGCATTCTACAGAAAGTTCCAGAATATTTCCTGTGACATTTCCTCTGCTGCATCCTGCATCATCTGTTGCTCCTTCATATGGGAACTCATTAGCCCTTCGCTCCACAATATTACCTGTGTCAGAGTTATGACTGTTTGCTGCTCCTTTCCTTGCTATGCAACTCCAAATGAACTGTTTCACTTTTTTCCTCCTGAAGACTTCAGAACATCTTTATGTGGCAAGTGATCAGATGCTTCCTATTCTATCTGTTTTTCCTAGATGTGGGAACTCGTTGTTCTAGCACACTGTGACATTATCTGAGTTGGATTTTCTACACTAAATCATTTGCTTTGCAGGTAATCCATATCTCCAGTTTCTATTTGTTTAACATCTCCATTACTAATCCTCTTTTCTACTTTCCCACTTTGTTTTCTAATTTTTTGTACTGTGAAATTTTCCATATCTGATTGCCTTTACCTGTATTTCTCTGCAAATATATTTGGAGCTTCTTTTTGTATTGATTAATTTGGCTTTCTCTTTTGCATAAATATTGCACCATATCAGATCTCTTTTTCTTTCCCACGTCCATGTTTCTCTTGTATACCTTTCAAAAATCTTTGGATTTTATTATTTATATTGTCACATTTCCTCTTTCTTCTTTTTCCAGATGGCCCAGAGTTTCCTCATCTATGTAATGTTTTGCTTGGATCTGTTGTATTAATGAATGAGAATTAGCATTTGAAGCTTTTGACAGTTTTTCTTGTGCAAGTACTTCTCTCCCCTATTTTCTCTGTTAATCTTTCTGAATATGTTCTATCTAGAAATTCTGGACTTCTTGCATAATAATAACAACAACACAAAACTTCTTCCCAATCCTCAACAGTCCATACTATCATCCTTATGGCTCTGTTTTAGCATATCAGTTTTTGTGTTTTTTATGGACTACTCCTTCCTTGCACAACAGGGCAGCCACCCTTCCCCTGAGCCTGGTCTAACCCTGTTGTAGGAATGTTTCCATGTCTTGAGGATTCTACACTGCCATTTTGTCAGTCCTAGCATCAGTGTGTGTATAGGATTGGGCACTTTTTTATTCTGGAACTTGTACACCCAGCTGTCTTTTTTATTTTTTAACCTACCTCTTTCCAAGATATATGCTATATAAAATACAGTCTATATATCAGTGTCATCTTGGTGAGATTTTGTGAAAACAGGCCACCACATGGAGGTACTCACCAAGACCTGAAGATTAATTCAGTTCCAGAAATAATACACTCCTTTGCATGCCAATTTCATCATCTCTCCATTTGAACACTAACTCCTGCCACATCAGATCAGTGACTGCTGTTGAACATTGATTAAAATAACAGGAGGGCTAAGTCAATTGTATTCACTGATGGTCTCCATACCTATCAATTATACTACCTTACTTAAGGCTGGGTAAGTAAGAAAAGGAAGAGATGTGAAAGAACAAGAAAAAGAGATTGTAGGGCTGGTACTGCTGCTAAATTAAAAGCCAACCCTCACAGGCCTGCCCTGCCCTCAATACTGGTTGCAAATGTTCATTCTCTTGACAATAAGATGGACTACTTAAGGATGGAACTCTCTTCAAAGAACAAGGTGAGAGACATTTGTTTAATTATGACTACGGAGGCATGGTTACACAGGAATATCAGTGACACTGCAGTTAATTTAGAGAGTTTCACACTATATCGTGCAGACAGAAGCCAAACATTGTGTGGAAAGGCTATGGGAGATGGAGTCTGCATTTATGTTAATAACGGATGGTGCAGTAACTGTATGGTCATTATGTCTCGCTGCTCTGAGAATCTGGAGTTTCTGTCTATAAAATGTAGACCTTTTTACATTCCTAGAGAGCTAAGTGGAATCTGCATAACAGTGGTCTATATCCCACCTACTGCTAACACCAATGAGGCACTCACAAAATTGTACCAGTCTACCTGTGACATGCAGAATAAGCATCCCGAGTTTGATCATGTGATAGCTGGTGATTTTAGTGAGGCTGATCTAAAGTCAGTTCTTCCCCATTACTACCAGCATGTAAACTTTCCAACAAGGGGTAGGAGTACCTTGGATAAAGTGCACACCAGTATAAAGCAAGCCTACAAAGCAATGCTACATCCACACCTCAGAGACTTGGGTCATCTTTCTAGCATGCTGGTGCCTGCTTATAAACCTGCTCTGGTCATGGAGAAGCCCATGGTGAAACAGATCAGGATTTGGCCTGAGGGAGCATTATCAGCTCTCCAAGATTATTTTGAATGCACTAACTGGAGCATTTTCAAGGAGACAGTCACAACAGACCAGCACATTGAACTAGATGAATATACTAAAGCAGTGATGGCTTACATCATAAAATGCGTTGGTGATGTCACAGAGATCAGAAGCATCAACACAAGAGTTAACCAAAATCCATGGCTTACAAGTAAGGTCTATGATATTCTGAAGGTACAAAATTCAGCATTCAGGGCAAATGACAGGGAAGCCTTAAGTGTGGCAAGAGCAAACCTGAAGAAAGGCATAAAAGTGGCTAAGAGGGAATATGGGAGCAAGGTACCAAACCACTTTGAGGGCATGAGGGATACCAGACAGTCATGGCAGGGTATACAACAAATTATGGACTATGAAACGAGAGCTGCACAGTGTGATGAAAACACTGACTTCCTAGACAGGCTGAATACCTTTTTTGGAAGGTTTGAGGAGAAGAACACCACAACTATGCAAAGGCCCCACACAGAGCAGTATGATGCAGTACTCAGCCTTAGACCAATGGAAGTAAAAAGGGTGCTACAGAAGGTCAATCCCAGAAAGGTGGACGGTCCAGATAATATCTTGGGTAAGGTGTTGAAGAGTTGTGCAGACCAACTATGTGCAGTACTCACATATATATTTAACACCTCACTGGGATTAGCAAAGGTCCACTCATGTTACAATGTAACAAATATCATCCCTCTACCCAAAAAAGCCTCACCCTCCAGCTTGAATGACTTCAGGCCTGTTGCACTAACATCCACAGTTATGAAATGTTTTGAGAGGCTAGTCAAGAAACACCTGTCTGTGGAACTACCATCAACGTTTGATCCACTGCAGTTTGCCTACAGAGAAAACAGATCCATGGCTGATGCAATAGCAGTCGCATTCCATCTTGCTCTTGAGCATCTAGAGAGCAACGACAGCTATGTGGGAATGCCATTCATCGACTTTTAGCTCAGCATTTAACACAGTTGTCCCTGTGCAATTGATCAATAAGCTTGTACATCTGGGTATCAGCAAACACCTCTGCAATTGGATCCTGGACTTTTTGATTAACAGGCCACAGAATGTTTGTGTGGGCAAGAATACCTCTAGGAGCCTAACACTCAACACAGGTGTTCCTCAGGGTTGCATTCTAAGCCTCCTATTATTTGCTATCTTAACCCATGACTGTACGGCAAACTTCAGTACAAATCATATCATCAGGTTTGCTGATGACACCACAGTCATGGGTCTCATCAGGAGAGATGATGATAATGCATACAGAGAAGAGGTTAACACACTGATTGCCTGGTGTGCAAGAAACAACCTTGACCTGAATGTATGTAAAACAAAAGAAATCATTGTAGACTACATGAAGAGGCAAACACCTCATGCACCACTCCTGATCAATGGCGAGACAGTGGAAAGGGTATGCAGTACCAAATTCCTCGTAGTTCATATCTCTGATGCTCTCTCTTGGTCAGGGAACATCTGCCACATAGTGAAAAAAGCACACAAAAGTCTCCACTTTTTGAGGACTGAAAAAGGTGAAACTACCATTGTCAGCACTTTCCACCTTCTACAGAGCAGCAATTGAAAGCATCCTAACATCCAGTTTTTCTGTATGGTACGGGAGCCATTTGGTCACAGATAAGAAATCACTGCAGAGAGTGGGAGAGAGTTGCCCAGAGGATGACTGGCATTAGTCTGCCCACAATCCAGGATCTTTATACATCGAGGAGCCTAAAGAGAGTCACCAAAATACTAAATGACTCAACTCATCCTGCAGTCTGTTTATGTGCCTGTCATCAGGTAAAAGATACCACAGTATTTGATGCAGGACAACTAGATTCAAAGACAGTTTTTATCTGAAGATGATCAGACTTCTTAATTCCAACTACTAGTTCTATGTGCTTGTCCAACCGTGATGTGGTACATGGTTTGTGTGCACTACTATTACCTGAACTTTGCTGGTAGATGTGTATTTTTCGTATCTTAACAAGTGTGTGTTTCTAGGAGTATATATAGCTATATACCTATGTGTAGAGTTGATTTATAAGACGGTGGTAGTATTATATGTCATTTTAAATTATGTCGTTCTATGTATGTGATTTCTTTTTTGTCTGTCCCATCATGAGCTGGTTGCATGGAATCTCATTTAATCTACACTTGTCTAGATCTAAATGACAATAAAGTTACTTTTGACTTTTGACTTTGACTTCAGAAAAAAAGTACACTAGTCATGTAAAGCCAGATCAGTGACTGTTTTAAACTGAGCAAATGACAAAATGTTCAGATAATTCCATCCACAGATGAGAAGTTCCTACCCCCACCCAGCAATTAAAACTACTTCTGTGTGCACTTCAGATGTCTGACTGTAATAACCAAATACTCATGTAATATATTATAAAGAATTCCAAGTTACTTCATACAAGCCACATTAGACCTGCAAAGCCAGACTAAAGAACGAACAGCAGTTAGTCATTTTCCTCCACAGACAGCTCCAACAACTGTGGGTATTTAGTCTGTGTATAGCACACATGCCCACCTCTTAAAAATAAAAAAGAAAAATAATTAGTGTCAGAGCTGAAAATATTGAATGAAAAAAATTCCCCCAAATCAGGGATAGATTGTAAATATTGCTGACACATTACATCCATAGGAAGGTGACAGAATAACAGGTTTTCATAGCATTCACTTTTTTGAGGATAACAGGTCAGAAGTTCAGATGTCCGTCATTATTAAGCAACTACTACCCTCTGCGACTTACCAGCTCCAAAGATTTCACTACGGACAAATCAAAAATATAGACAATCCCAGGGTGATTAACATCTCTTAACTTACTTGCATAAGGATCAGAGACAAGGACAAAAATAATGGGAGGCAGAGGAGCAAAATCATGGCCACACTTTTAATTATTATCCTAATTCAGCGTGTATTCTCTGAATAATAAGAACAACACAAAGCTATAATGTTTGGGATAATTTTTTTAAACACACCTTTATTGAATTATCACTTGTGACATGGGCAATTTTAGATTTATACAAAAGTAATCAAGCAGTATTAACAAATTAACATTAACAAACATTATACTTCACATATGGTGCTATATATCATGTAACTTAAGCAACATTACATAAATTATTCAAAACCTGCCTTTTTTTAAACAAGAAACATCTTTATCAAACCATCACTTACAACATAAACAATCATACATTTGTATAAATGAAAATAAACCACACCGACACAATCCTAGTTGCAAGCATTTTACATCACAAACCATAGTGACGCACTCCCAGTTGCAAACATTATACATCACTTACAATCTATACAAATCATTTTCAGTCAAACATTACATAGCTCATTTAAGTCCTGCCTTCTTTTAAACCTCATTGGTCCCCTGTATGTATTATTCCCACAATTCCCATTTTTTTCTGTGTAGTTTGCTCTTGACCAACATTTTAACAAGTCATTCAGAAAAATTAATTCATACATTTTTCTGAACAATATGCAGTACAAATCTGTAATATCTAGAATTACTGACTGACTCTAGTCCTTAACTTACCAGAAACAAAATAATTTTTTTTGTAAGGAACAGCAGGTTTTGCATAAACAGGTAATTTTTGAACAATAAGCTGTATGAAATGCTAATGATTAGCATTGTTTTCTGACTGTCTGTAATCCTCAGCTATTTACCATAATAACTAATGTTTTTAGAAGGAGCAGGGTAGAAATATGCAGTATGAAATTCTACAATATTAGAGACAGACGAGAGTAAAGACATTGAGAAATCAGGGACTGCTGACAGCCACACAGGACACATTTGCAGGGCAAATGGAGTACCTGCCAGCTTGCCCTATAAATGTGTTCACTATTTTTTTTATCTGATTGCCTGTCAGGATCTTAAAAAAACGTACATTATTGCTGGATCCTCCTACTCCTAATCCAGTGGTACCACCCATATCGGTCTCCTACTTCTCTAATCCAGTGGTACCACCCACATCAGTCTCCTACTTCCCTAATCCAGTGGTACTACCCACATCGGTTTCCTACTTCTCTAATCCAGTGGTACCACCCACATCGGTCTCCTGCTTCTCTAATCCAGTGGTACCACCCACATCAGTCTCCTACTTCTCTAATCCAGTGGTACTACCCACATCGGACTCCTACTTCTCTAATCCAGTGGTACTACCCACATCGGTCTCCTACTTCTCTAATCCAGTGCTACTACCCACATCAGTCTCCTATTTCTCTAATCCAGTGGTACTACCCACATCGGTCTCCTACTTCTCTAATCCAGTGGTACCACCCACATCGGTCTCCTACTTCTGTAATCCAGTGGTACTACCCACATCGGTCTCCTACTTCTGTAATCCAGTGGTACTACCCACATCGGTCTCCTACTTCTCTAATCCAGTGGTACCACCCACATCGGACTCCTAATTCTCTAATCCAGTGGTACTGCCCACATTGGTCTCCTACTTCTCTAATCCAGTGGTACCACCCACATCGGTCTCCTGCTTCTCTAATCCAGTGGTACCACCCACATCGGTCTCCTACTTCTCTAATCCAGTGGTACTACCCACATCGGTCTCCTACTTCTCTAATCCAGTGGTACTACCCACATCGGTCTCCTACTTCTCTAATACAGTGGTACTACCCACATTGGTCTCCTACTTCTCTAATCGAGTGGTACTACCCACATCGGTCTCCTACTTCTCTAATCCAGTGGTTCTACCCACATCGGTTGACTGTTACATTTGTGAAAGCTTTCTAGCTGTCACTTTGTGATTGGAAGGAGTAAAAAGCCAGGTATAGTGCAAGTGGAAAATTAGTTTGCAGAGGATTTTAATCCTTATCATTACATAGCAACTACTAGGAAGTTAGCATCTCCCCCCACAGGGCACCATTTAGGTAGGGGTGCCTTTCTGACTTTATTTAGTTTTACGTGTTTCTTTAGCAAAATAAACTCTTAGTAAAGAAGTAGGAAAATACGTCAGAAAAGTTCCCCTAGTCAGAGGGCATCCTAAGTACTTGTCTAGTTTGCCTATTTATACATTCATCTACATTAGCAAGAAATGTCCTCATACCCACATTTGAATATGGTTTTCCTATCATTGTGTTACATTTTACTAGTAACTCCCACCTATTGCAAACCACAGAAAATAAAATGTATTGTTTTGCCATTTTGGCTGATCTTCTAACACATTAGTTTGTGCTTTTATAAAAGATCCATCTGCTATAAGTGAGCAGCAAAATTACTCTCCTCCTGAATACCCTCTTTAGAAAATAATTAAACTATATAATTTTCTACCCCTGCATAGTGAATGATTATAAGAGCAATACCTTATTCTCTTAGAAGTAACAGCAGCAAAGCATTCATGCTAATCATACCAACACCCCCCCACACACACACACACACCACATACACACACACACACACACACACACACACACACACACACACACACACACACACACACACACACACACACACGCCATTTGGGCTAACAGAAAAAGACATAAGGACAGATTTATAAAGGTTACCACAAAGAGTACACTATATGTACACTTAGTGTAACCTTTCTGAGTAAATAGACAGCACAAGCATTGTGGTAGAACTGTTCTTGAATTTAGAAAGTGTATACAAAGCATACACATAGTGTATACTTTGTGGTAATCTGTATGAATTCGGCCTAAAGACTTCACCATAATGGACCTTGTAACTGAATCAATTATCAGTTTTAATCTTTAATCAAGGAACACTGAAAGGCTTTAAGACAAAGCTGAAAGAGCACTTCTAAGGAAAATTAATGTTTAGTGTTTTATGCAAATGAATGCCCGGTACTCGTGCTTCGTTAACAAATGTATTGTAATTGTACTAATGTGTCACCAGACCTGCTGTAAGAAAAGACAGTCAAGAGATGCACAGAGAGAGAGAGACACACAAACAAAGAGAGAGAGAGACACAGAGAGAGAGAGAGAGAGAGAGAGAGACACACACAGAGAGAGAGAGAGAGAGAGAGACACAGAGAGAGAGAAAGAGAGAGTGAGAGACACAGAGAGAGAGACACACACAGAGAGAAAGAGAGAGAGAGAGAGAGAGAGAGAGACACACAGAGAGAGAGAGAAATGAGAGAGAGAGAGAGACATGGAGAGAGAGAGAGAGAGACATGGAGAGAGAGACACAGAGAGAGAGAGAGAGAGACAGAGAGACACAGAGAGAGAGAGAGAGACACAGAGAGAGAGAATGAGAGAGAGAGAGTGACAGAGAGAGAGAGAGAGACAGAGAGACAGAGAGAGACACAGAGAAAGATACAGAGAGAGAGAGAGACACAGAGAGAGAGACACAGAGAGAGAGAGAGAGAGAGACAGAGAGAGAGAGAGAGAGAGAGAGAGAGAGAGAGAGACACAGAGAGAGAGATGCCCTAGTATATTATCCCTCCTTTAACAGTAGCTTCAGTTCTAGATTCAGTTAAAAGGTCAGCCAGTGCAGGTCTTTTATTTAGGATTCCCCTAACCTTTTCTCTTTGTCTGTATTCCGATATCAATCCCTGATAGGGAAGACAAAACTAGCCTGCAATCCAAGTGTCTTTGTGGCCTCTTCCCATTCTGTTACCTCTCCTTCTCTAATTATTTGCTCCCAATACCTTAGTTCCTTTACCACCTTCCTCCAGTAAATTCCAGCCCTTTCTTGTCTATTCTCTGCACCCCTAATCACATTCATCCTAATCAGCAGAATCTTATTTCTCCATTCCCATGTTGGCTTAGTTCTTATTATACTGTCTGCTACTTTATGAATATAATATTCTGTATGACTGTTGTTATTCTCCTTAAGGATGTGTGTCCAAGATCCTGTTCTTTACTTAT
Source organism: Protopterus annectens (assembly GCF_019279795.1). Classification (NCBI taxonomy): domain Eukaryota; kingdom Metazoa; phylum Chordata; order Ceratodontiformes; family Protopteridae; genus Protopterus; species Protopterus annectens. The sequence goes on along the minus strand of NC_056741.1, from coordinate 1,360,324,923 downwards.
TTCTTGAATTATCCCCTCCCCCATTTCATCATCATCCCTTTCCACTTTGAATTGTAGCTTTCCACTTGTTTTATACACAAGACTCTTAACTGTGTAGCTCTGAAATATCCCTTCAAATTAGATAATCCTAAACCTCTTTTTTCTGTTGAGAGGATCAGCTTATCCCACGTGACTCTTACCCTCTTCTCCTGCAAATAAAATCCTTCAACTATTTATTAGTTACTGTTCACAGCTTCTTCTCTGGTTGATAAAAATATGCCTGACCTGTGTATAAAACTAAAGGGGCTAAAAACATTTTAACTGCTTGTATCTTGATATCCATATCCATAGGCAAGAGCTTCCAGTTTCTCTGTTTTTGGATTTTGTTTTGTTTATTCTCTTACTACACATCCTTAGCTGCCATAACCAAATCCTTTTTAATCCATACTGCTAAATACTTCATTTTATCATGTCTCTATAAATATGGGTATTACTGGACCAATTCATGTGTGGGTACATCGTTTATAGCTATAGTCTTTGTTTTATGTTCATTCATTTTATTTCTTGAGAAAACCTGGGACTGTTTCAGAATATTCCACAACACTGAGTTGTCCTTTTCTGGTTCGATCAAGTACAAAATAATATCATCTGCAAATAATGACTACTTTTCTTAAACACCAAACCAATTATTATCTTGAATTTCTGAGTCCCTTATTTTCCTTGCCAGTGGGTCTGAATATAATGCAAATAACAAAGGAGTAAGAGGACACCCCTGCCTGATTCCTCTGTTCAGATACAACTTGTCAGTGAGGAACTCTCCTACTTTGATTTTTGCCACAGATCCCTCATATATCCTTCTAGTTAACCTTATTACTGTATCAGGAAATGCAAATGCTTCCATTGCCTTACTCATAAAATCCCAGATTACTTCAAGACCCACCAATAAGAGTGGTAGTTTCTTAAATTCTGCTTCCTCTGGTTCATCATTGTTCTATTAATGTTGTCAAATGTTTGCCTCCCCTTCACAAAACCACATTGGTCCATATATATCAATTTTGGCATCACTTTTACCATTACAGGCATAAACACTTTATAATCATGGTTTAGAATTGAGATGGGGTTATGTGATGCTGGATCAGATGGGTCTTTACTGTCTTTATTTATTATAGTCACCACAGCTTGTTTCCAAGATGTTGGTGTCTCCCTTCCTTTTAAAATACTGCTAAACTAAATCTTCTAGAGTTTTATCACTTTTTTCCCTCCTAACGTCCACACTTCCACCTGAATACCATCTGTTCCTACAGACTTTCCTGTAAATTGGTTATACATCACCATTTTCTCTCATCTTCTTCTATTTTAACTGTTAGTTATTGAGCCTCATCTACCTATAATCTTGGCATATTTCCATTTGTGCTTTTTCTTGATTCCCTACTTCTCTGCTTTATACACATTTCATAACATTTCTGAAATATCTCCATACCTCTGCAGGATCTGTGGTTATTTTCCTTGTTGTAGATTTCCTGTATTTGGCAACAGCCCTTTTTACTTTCTGTTGCCTAAGTTGTTGTGCCAATAGTGTTTGTGCTCTGGAGTTATTATCAAAAAACAACTGCTTAACAGGAATATTTCTAAACTCATGCATATTACCCAGGTACACCCATATTTTCTCTCTAGCAGTCTACAGATGCTCCTCCTCTTCTTCAGTGAGATTCTACTTATTCTGTCATACTTTAACCTTTGCCAGCCCCTCTAAATAATTCTTATTACGTCTTTGTAAAAACAAGTTTGAACAATACAAAATTCACATTCAGAAATACATTAAAAAATTGTGTATGAAAAGAAAAAATATATACAAAAAAGTATAACAACTAAAGTATTTACATCAGTATCTACTAAACAAATAAATCATTCACTAAGAGAAAATGACACAATTAACAATACCCTGAGGTATTATATATATTGCCTGCTAGTAACATTTTTAAATTCAACCACAAATTATAAGAATAAGATGTTCTAATAGTTCTAGATTTAATAGTCAGCATTTCTAATTGACATAGTTAAAAAGAACATTCTTAAATTCAGTAAATGAAGGAGAAGATTCAGATTTCCACTTTTTAGTTATGATTTTTCTAGCTACTGTTAGGATAGACCATAATAAAGGATATTTGATTCTTCTAACACATTCAGGAATCAGAGTATTAAATAATACCAGAGATTTAGATAAAACAAATTTATCAGAGGAAAGAATTTGAAGAAAATTAATATTATTCCAATATTGCTCCAATGCTTTACAATCATAGAACATATGTGACCAATCTACTTTAGTCTCTGATATACATTTCCAACACAAAGTCTTTTCTTTACTAATCAGTTCTAGTTTATGGGGTGTATAAAATACTCTACTGAGAAATTTCCATGAATATAATCTCCATTTAAGTGAGGATTTTGTTTGTTTGGATGATTCCAGAATTATTTTCTTATCATCATCAGAAGGTGGGTTATTATTAGTTATGGTAAAGTAATTATAATAGTTATCTGGTATACTTTTTGCTTTCTTGTTGATTATTCTATAGATTCTTGAAATTTTACATTCACTTAAAGTGTCTTTATGAGTAAAGATAGATAAAAACAATTAATTTGGGTAGTGGTGTTCTTGAGTTTAATGGTATATAATTGATTTTGTCTGCTATGCATTGATATGTTTGAAGCTGCAACCATAAGTTATTGTTTAGCTTGTATTTTATTGTTAGGTGTTCAAAGGAGATTAATTTATCTTCTTCCAAAAAATGATACCAAAAAATAAAATTTTTGTCTTTAAGTAGAATAATGCCAGAAAAAAAAGGTTGAGATAAGATATTTCGTGTAGGTAATAGGGAACATTATAAAGTTCCAATATTTGTATTTTAAATTTTTAATTATAAAATTTTGAAAGTCCTTTAGTAGAATTTTCATATAGTACAGGCAGTTGTTTGGGAGTTTGTTTAATGTAAAGCAATTTTTTCAAAATCCAGATCTTTTATTTTGCTTCTACCCTATTTTTAAACTCCACTTTCTTTTTATCCCACTCACCAGCTATAACTTCTGGAGTACTTTCTATCTACCCTAGTAACTCCCAGATAATTTTCACTACCCATTCCTCCAATTCCTCTTTTTAACAGGTAGGTAGAGAAGTGCCAGTGTCTCATCTTTGCTTCATTACAGACATTTAAAAAGCTGTCATATATAATAGGTGTGAATAATGACTTCTCACCATAATGTTGAGTCTTTCCATATTATCTTGAAATATGAATGGTTGGGCAGGTATAGACAAGAAGGAAAGAATAGCTAATTATATTAAAAAATGCACAGTGCAAAGAACAATACTACAGGAGACACATATATGACAAGAACTGAGCATGTGAATTTGATAAAGAAAGGATTTCAGGATGGATATTATGCAGAGTTATCAAGGACAAAGGAAAACAGGGGTACTTGTATTGATTACCAGAGGAGCTCCATTAGTGATAGAAGAGGGAAAAAAGATAATAATTGCAGATTTGTAGAAGTAAGGGGCACGGATATGGGTTACACTGGCATGTATTTATTATATTCCTACTAAAACTGGTATTTTGGATCTTAAAAAATGTGAGGAGAAATAATAACTTTCAGCAGGGAACATTACTTATAGGTGAAGACTGGAATTTGATTTGCAACAATGAGGATGTATCTGGGGGCCTAGAAGGGAATATATAACAAAATATGGTAGATGTCTGAAGACATTTATGAAAATATTTGGTAGAAAAACTTGATCTCAGTAGCAGTAACTCAGAGAGAATTTACATATTATTCCCCAAAGTAAAATAACTGGGATAGACTTGATAGTCTTAGTAATTATTGGCACATGGCTAACATAGTTATTGGATGTTTATCAAAGTTCTCAATTAAATGCACATGTTCCTCTGAAATATAATTTCTACCAAGTCTATCCCAGTTATTTTACACTGGTAAATAATATGTCATTTCTGCTGCAAATCAAATTTTTATTGTAAGCTGCTTATATTGTAATGAAAAGTGAGGGGTGGTGATCCTGGGTTGAGAATATGATTGCTTTGCAGCAGAAATTAGTAGAATAGGAAAAATAGGTACAAGTCTCTGGAATCATTTTGGAGTATAAAAACAGTTAGTATTTGGTTGCTGGAAATTGGAGAAAAATATTTGGTGGAGGGAGTATTGTTGAATTATTTCAAGGGTATGCAGGAAGCTATGGAGTAAATCATTGTGGATGACAGGACTGTTTTGTGACATTCTTAAAGTGGTTGGCATCTGCTTGAAAATAAATATTTGGAGGTATAATGTAAAGATTATGAGGCATAGGACTGATGCCATAGTTGTATAGGGATTAGCGGATGGGGTTATAATGTGCATGCAAGGATTGTTGGGAGGGTGGCCAGTAAAACAGATATATTTGAGGCAGATGGTGGAGCTGTGATATATATTAGATTGATTTGGTGGTGGGTGGCCAATAGGGTGGTAGAGAAGAATGGGAAATAGTTACTGTAACTATAAAGGTAATACTTTGGGAGTGAGTGGGAATGGGGGTGAGGTGGTAAATGTAAATGGGCTATTCTGAGTAAGAAAGTATATGCCCATCAAAACAATAATTACAGCCTCACATCACTGTGTGATTTGGGTAGGTTTGTCCTAAGTGCATGGATATTTTTGATATACTGTAGCACAGACTACTTTAGCATGCACCCCTTACTCTAAAATGTATCTGGGGTAACATTTTAAAATTTTAGATACATTGATAATGATGTACATAATTTTGAGGGAGAGAAAACTAATTAAATATGTAAATGACTCATACTTTGCACTGCCTCAAGCAATAGCCAGTGTTTGTAATATTGCTTTTTGTTGCAGTTTCATAAGAACGTACTACTAATATGATTCTGATAAACACTAAGTTTGTCAGCTTGAAAACATATAGTTTGACCTTTGGACCTGTTTTTTTTTTTTTTTTTTTTTTTTTTTAGTGCCATTAAAACAAGGAAATTTTGCCAATAGGGATGACTACAAATAGGGATATAGAAAATAGGCCAAATGGGGCTGGAATTTACTGATGGAAATACACAAAGGAATCAGCTAGACAAGAAAAGGTAGAAGACTGGGATGATACCAAGCAGAACTCTGGACTACAGGCTGGAGACTGACTTCCCTACTAGGAATTAATATCTAAGTATAGGCAAAGAGAAAGGGATATATGAATACTAAGTGAAAGACCTGCTATGAAAGAGTTTTTAGTTAAGTCTAGAACAGAAGCTGCTATTAAATAAGGGATAATTAGTGGGGCATATAGAATACTGCATGATATCTACAAGAATCAGATAAGGTTAAAAAAGATTCAGAAAATAGAACGGAAATGCAATTTATAAATGAACAGTGAGAAAACATCTATATGATTTCCAAGGATACAACAAAGTCCAGAAAGTTTAGGATTTTTGCTTGGAAGTGTTTTCATAGTTATTTTTGTATCTCAGGCAGATTTCAGACAAATGCTGAAAGTGTGATGGGAAGGAAAAAGGTAATTGGGAGCATGTTTTTTGGGAGTATAATGAGCCGGTAGATTTTAACAACTCATTACGTAGTACTTTGTCAATGATTCTTTTCAGCTGGGATACATGATCTGAATCACCTAGACACAGTAAGGCCTTATTAAGTTTAATGCCACTGGCTATGAAAACACAATTACTAGTACATGGAAATCAAAATAAAACCCACCTGTAACTGAAGGGCTGAATATTGAAAAGTAGATAAGAGAACTGGAGCTAGGATCTTTAGAGAAGGGAAGGAGCACATTACATAGAAATAAATGGAAATTGTAGAAGCAATGCATGTAGAATAATGTTCTGGAGGAGGAGTGAGGTTTAAAGGAAGTCAGGAACTGAACAAATTATGTAATGTTTGCGTTAATGATTGTTAAAAATGTATACTTGGTATAAACAATGAAAAATATTGCCATGGTTTGTTTTCTTTTCTGTTAATGTAGGTATACCTATGTCATTTTTGCAACTGTGATTTAATAAAGATGTTTAAAAAAATAAAACCCAATAAAATAAAAATTCTGCCAGAGGAGGAAGAGAAAAAAATATATATATATATAGTCTGGCAATTAGTCCAGAAGACTAAAATTCCAGGCTACTAACAAGTTGTTTTTTGTGCCCAGTGTATAGAGTTTGATTCCTTCTCTCTTCATTTGCCTACTGTCTGACTCAGACAGTGCTCAGGGGTTGCCCCTGAAAAGGAACATTTTGTCCAGCGGTCTTACCTGGTCAACAAATTAGGGCCGCATGTAATCTGCATCAGTTTGCTTTAATTTTATAGTGTCTACACCGTATCCAATGATCTCTCTGATGTAAATCATCAGATTTGGCCCACTTCCTTTTAGAACTTTAATACAGCTGTAGTTACTTTTCATTTCATTTCATTTTCTGTTCTCAATCAGCCTTTTACTTGGACTGGCTTGACTAATATATATATGTGCAGGTGTAAATCCTGGTAGCTAAGTTTTCTATGGCTTGTGATTTTTCCCTGTTGTAGTCTCCCTCTGTTATTATGTGCATTATGGCACTAGAAACTACCAGTGGTCTGATCCCCTGCTTTTATATTTTCTATTTTTTTTCCGCTGTCATCTTTATTTTAGGTTCAGACTGTTGTACCAGTTTCCTTGCCACTAGCCTTACTGTCTGCTTTATTGCTATTGCCATATTTTATATTCATTATATATACTTTCTCACTGTGTCTTATTGACTGTTTCTATTTTGCAGGTCTGTATTCTCCTCTTTTGTAACTATTAATATATTCTTGTACCAGTTAAAAATGCTCAAGTTGAAGTTGCACTCCATTGTTTCATTTAAAATCTGAGTTCACCACAACCTTTGTTGGGAGGCCTAGCTTGGACTGAGAATTTAGAGCTGTATTCTTTAACTATGGTTGTATTGACACTTGTCAAATACTGTATCTCAGCAATGTGGTTAAACCAGAAGACGTCACTGTCAAAAACTTTTAACATGTTTGGGGAAACTTCCAAATGCCTTTAAGCTTACAGGTTGAATTATAAAACAGTTTATAAACTGCATAGCTGATTGTTAAATGCCTTAGACATTTTTAAATAATTTCTTTTCTTTATTTTTAGATATTGTTTTTGTCTATTTATATTTATACTTTTATTGGTATTATAATTGACTATTTACTTTTATTGCATCTGTGATTGCATCTTGAAAAAGATCAATAAAAGAAATTATACACGCACCAACATGTTTGTGCATGTGTGCATGTCAGCATGTGTGTAATGTTTTGCTGTTTTATACTTATTCAAAATGTTTTCTGTCTATTTTACTGTGTGAGAATATTGAACACTGGAATATATGTGCTGTATTCTCTATTTTCACTGTTTGTTGCATTCATATATTTTCTTTTTCTTTCAATGTATTTTTACTTAGCCGTCTCTCTTTTGTTATTTATGCTACTGAGTACTTATTTAATTAAAGGTTTGTTGCCTGGACTTCTGATATGTCTAGAGACCTGGCAAAGTTTAACAGTTTGTCTAAGATAACCTCTATTTTAGTTAGGGCTTTCTTCTTCTTTCTCTGCTATTGTGGCAAGATTGGATTATTTGATTCTTGAGTTCTTTAATGTTATTTAACACTTGGAGTTTTTTGCTAATGACGTTCACTTTGTATAGCAGGTTTGCATTCACTCAGCTTCCTTCTGCTTCACTCTGCTGAACTGGCATATTATGTCAGGCATCTTTTGGCTATGTGCTTGAACATTTATAACTGACTGATTACTAAGGGGAGCGTTTTAAGAGAACTGATGACAAGACAGATAAAATAACCTTCTGAGCTCACAGCACTTAATATGTAGATATAAACAGAAAGTGGTTTAGGCTCCTGACATATGCAAAAGTTATTTATTTACTGATACAGTAAGATGAGTAGCAGAGTTTTACAAGTATTTCTGGCAAAATATGCTTTGGTCATTATAATTTTATCTTGATCTGTCCTCCAAAAACTCCTAGGCTCAGCATGATGTGGGAATCTAATCTATAGCTCAAAAGAAAAATGTCTGCCCCATAGCTGCTATACCTTAAAAGTATTGTCTATTTAACCAAAGATACAGTTATTTCGCTTTACATTTCATTCAACTGAGAGGGCTTAGAACTTATAGTACAGCATGTGTGCCTGTGTGTTTGTGTGTGTGTGTGTGTGTGTGTGTGTGTGTGTGTGTGTGTGTGTGTGTGTGTATATATATATATATATATATATATATAGTATAAACCTGCATGGTTACCATCAACTAATAACTTCCACAATTCGACTCCACAAAAACTTAACTTCTGGATCTGTAATTGACTGGATACTAACCAACTCCTCTAACCTTTATAATACCCCTACTACTCTACCAGACCAATCTAGTGACCACCTACCCACCTCTGTCCTTAGATACACCTCCCAACCTGCTAAACCTATCCTCTATAGAGACTGTTGCAAACTTTCAAACTTCAATACAACCCAATTCAATGTCATTCTATCTTCCACTGACTGGTCTTTCCTTAAACACATCTCTCTAAATGACACAGTAAATAGTCTCATAGGTTCATAGGTTGAAGTTTCAATAGCAGCTTCCTGAATACTCTGAACTCCCCTAGCTCCCTCTAGAAAGATTAGAATAAAATCCAATTATGCTCCTTGGCTTTCCAAAGAAACTAAATCCCTTATGCTTCAAAGAGATAAAGCTTGGAAATCCTGGATCAAAACTAAGGAATTACCATCACTTCATAACTATAGACGTCTCAGAAATCTTACTAAGAAACAAATTAATGCTGATAAAAAGTCCTTATTTGCCACTGCCCAACTAAATAACAAATCCACCCCTCATAAATTCTGGTTGACTATCAATAAAATTCTTTCTCCAGACTGCCCCTCAAACCCCTCCCCCTGCCCAAATACAACCCCTCTGGAAACAGCTACCCTACTTAATAAACACTTTATTGACACCATTCAAGCAGTCTTACCATTCAACAGCAACACTACTCCTCTGACTACCCCTCCCAACCCATCAAAGGCTAATATGTTCTCCTTACACCCTGTTCCTACTTCCTACATCTGATCCCTTCTTCTCAAACTCAAGCCCTGTTCTTCTTCCACTGATAAGCTACCTTTCTCAAACTGGCAGCTGATTCTATAGCTTACCCAGTGTTTATACTAATCAGTAGGTCCATTCAGGAATCCACTGTACCTACCCTTTGGAAATCCTTTTTCACTATACCTCTATACAAAGGTGGTAACTCCACAGACTCATCTAACTATCGTCCCATAGCTATTCTATTCCCCCCTCTCTAAAATTCTTCAAAAATGCATCCACTTACTCCACCACAATCTTCTCACACCCACCCAGCATGGTTTTCTTCCCAACCATAGTACCACTACTGCCCTCCTATCCTTTACCCATACCATTGGTGAGGCCCTGGACAACAACAAACTTATCTCTTGTCTCTTCCTGGACCTTTCCAAAGCATTTGACACTGTCTCACATCCCCTATTACTATCTGAACTTGCAAGCCTCAGTCTATCTTCCTCCTCCTCCCTAGCCTGGTTCTCCAGCTACTTATCCAGCAGACAGCAGTCTGTTAAATGGCTCTCTTCCTCATTGCATTCTTACCTATCCTACTGGAGTTCCTCAAGGCTCCATTCTTGGCCCCCTCCTGCTTAATATTTTCACCAATGACCTCCACATATCTTGTAAACAATCCTCCCTCATCCAATATGCTAACGAATCCACTCTCATCTCCATCTCAGACAACATCTCTGAACTCCATGCACTCACTCAACATACCTTTTTAGCTATCAAACAGTGGCTAACCAGTAACCTACTCATCCTCAACCCTAAAAAGACCAAACTATTACTATTTCTCCAACGCTGTCTTTCTCACCACAAAACTTCCTTTTCTGTCTCTTCCTCTAATGACACAACTATTAAACCTGAAGCTCACACAAAACTTCTTGGAGTCATCATTGATGAACTAAAATTTAATATGCACCTTCTCCAAAGCATAAAAAAGACAAACCAGAAACTAGGTCTACTTTATCGTAACAAAAAATTCCTAACTCCAAATGCTAGACTCTCCTTTGCACATGCTCTCCTCCTTCCCTCCCCTCTTTATGCTGCCCCTGTGTTCACCAGCATAAAAGCAACAACCTTTAACAAACTCCAACAAACGTACCACAAGATAGCCAGATTCATCACAAACTCTACTTACAATACACATCACTGCCTAGACCTTTCATCCCTCCACTGGCTTGAATTCCCCAATTTATTGTTGATATCACAACTTCAAATGCTACACTTCATTCCCTACAAACCTTCATCTTGCCCCACTCTCTCTTCCTTCATCTCTATCTACACACCTTCTCGCACTCTCCATGCTGCCAATCAGCAACTACTACACACCTACCAACCTAAAAAAGCAGTAGGCAAACTCTTATATAAACACTCCATCACCCAAACTTGGAACAAACTTCCTAGAGACATATGTTCCACCATTCACCCATCCCACTTTAAAGAAAAACTCATCATCTTCTTAATACCAAAATCTGTCCTTGTCAAGCCCCAACCTAACTCCTGTCTTCCGCTTGGAAACCATGTCTGTAACCCCGCTCTCAACAATATATTCCCTCTATCAGGAGATAATTCTCTACTTTATTCTCATTTTAATTGACCAAACTCTTGTAAATATGTAAGTAAATAAATCTCTAGTCTGTAAACTTAGGCTAGATATGATTACAAGTGTGCATTTTGCTGGTTGAATTTCTATTATTATTGTATTACCAATTTCTTAACGTACTATGAATGTATATAGTGTAATTTTTCTGTAAACTGTATTGTTTCTTGGAGTTTTTCTCCTCAGGTCTCCACTGAAAACAGGCCACAAGTCCAGCTGGAATAACCCAGTTAACAAATGTCAATAAATAAATAAATATATATATATATATATATATATATATATATATGAGTCTACTGATTTTCACTGAATTGCAGATGTTGACATACTTCTAAGCATGCACCGAGTAACAGCCTTGGTGCATGCAAAACCTAGCCCCTCCTAAGATATATATATATATATATATATATATATATATATATATATATATATATATATATATATATATATATATATTCTGAGATTGCACACTATCAGGGAAACGGCTTAGTCCCTTACCAGAAATATTGACCATCTGTTTAGTCAACCAAATTTTGTCACCCAAACAGATTCATAGATTAGTACTAGGCTCAGGGGCCATTTGAAGCCTAGCCAGTTACCCCATGTGAAAATCAAACCCTGCACCTTGTGTTTCCAAGGTAAGCACCTTAACCATTATACCAATCTCCCACAGATGTTACAGATGTTGACCAACTAAGAGTTGATAATATATATATATATATATATATATATATATATATATATATATATATATATATATATATATATATATATATATATATAATATATACTTTTGTGTGTGTTTGTGTTTCTTTGACTATGCCTGTGCTATGTCTGCAGGTTAAAAGGGTGTCCAAACACAGTTGCTTAAACTGTTCGGATGCTTGATTCATAGTCATGCTTAGCTGATAATGTGATAATGAAATTTAATGTCATGCACTACATGCATGGCTGTAAAACTAGTTATGTTGTGCCTCACAACTCTGCTTATCCTTTTGTAACAGTTACAATACTCAGATATTCTATTATGAATCCCAGCCCATTTGATTAAAAATAACAAAAACAACAAATCGACTTTTACCCAGAAAAAGAACTTCCTTTCTAAAGAATGAAGCAGTTATTTTCCTCACCACTTCTTATGCTCTCATGAATGAGGAGCTACAGAGTAGATTTCATCAGTGTTTTTCACTAACTTTGGTAGCAAGCAAACTCCACAAACATGGTATATAAAAAAAATAAACATGCACTAGTTGACCACGCAGATAGACAGCTTTTTATGACTGCAAAATAATAATAATAATAATAAATAATAATAATAATAATAATAATGATAATAATAATGATGATAAAAATGCCAATGACAGGGCAGGTTCCTAAGTCAGGAGTTGTTTTAAGACAAACATATGCACTGCTTTAGCAATTCATACCAAATCAACATTTTAGAGCATTTCTTCTCAAAATTATTGTAGCATCCCAGAAGATAAAGTAAAATGAACCATAGCAAACAAGTGAACGCTACATAATTTGCTTTATACATTCTTCACTAAGGCTACTTATTGCTCTTTACATCCTGATTCCCTGCTTAGCCGGTCACAGTTGTGCCAGTGTTTTCCATCAGCCAGTTTCTACTAACACTATCCTATGAAAGAAAAAGGACTTCCAGAGATATAGTGTATCCTTCCTGTGAAAGTAACCAAAGAAAACTGCGCTGGCTAAAGGTTTTAAGCCAAATAAAGTCCCAGTCACACTTTTATACTAATGAATTGGGTAACTGTTTGAAATGTTGGGACCCACAACAGCGTGTCCTGAAAGAGAGACTGAATGGCTGAAAGACTGGACTTCATATACTGTCCAAGGTGTCATTTCTTGGAATATTACCTTTTCTCTGAGGTATGGTGATATCAGAGCTGGTATATATCAGTTTGGGGCACTTGGCAATTTGACTGCCGGCATTTCAATAGGGAGGCACTGAACTGATCTCTTTACATTTTAAAATTATTTTGTTTAATATAGCGCCAGATGTTTCTATTAATGTGTTAGCTCTGGGACCATTGGAGATGCATTTTACAACAAACGCTAAACATCATTGTGTTGCCTCATTGTTTAGCATCTAGTTATAATGGAGAAAAATCAAGTCTCTACTATTTAACTGTGCAGGTAGTGTTATTTAACTGTGCAGGTAGTGCTATTTAACTGTGCAGGTAGTGTTATTTAACTGTGCAGGTAGTGTTATTTAACTGTGCAGATAGTGCTATTTAACTGTGCAGGTAGTATTATTTAACTGTGCAGGTAATGCTATTTAACTGTGCAGGTAATGTTATTTAACTGTGCAGGTAGCATTATTTAACTGTGCAGATAGTGCTATTTAACTCTGCAGGTAGTGCTATTTAACTGTGCAGGTAGTGTTATTTAACTGTGCAGGTAGTGCTATTTAACTGTAAAGGTAGTGGTATTTAACTGTGCAGGTAGTGTTATTTAACTGGGCAGGTAGTGTTATTTAACTGTGCAGGTAGTGCTATTTAACTGTGCAGGTAGTATTATTTAACTGTGCAGGTGGTGCTATTTAACTGTGCAGGTAGTGTTATTTAACTGTGCAGGTACTGCTATTTAACGATGCAGGTAGTGTTATTTAACTGTGCAGGTAGTGCTATTTAACTGTGTAGGTAGTGTTATTTAACTGAGCAGGTAGTGCTATTTAACTGTGCAGGTAGTATTATTTAACTGTGCAGGTAGTGTTATTTAACTGTGCAGGTAGTGCTATTTAACTGTGCAGGTAATGTTATTTTACTGTGCAGGTAGTGCTGTTTAACCATGCAGGTAGTGCTATTTAACTGTGCAAGTAGTGCTATTTAACTGTGCAGGTAGTGCTATTTAACCATGCAGGTAGTGTTATTTAACTGTGCAGGTAATGTTATTTAACTGTGCAGGTAGTATTATTTAACTGTGCAGGTAGTGCTATTTAACGGTGCAGGTAGTATTATTTAACTGTGCAGGTAGTATTATTTAACTGTGCAGATAGTGCTATTTAACTCTGCAGGTAGTGTTATTTAACTGTGCAGGTAGTATTATTTAACTGTGCAGGTAGTGTTATTTAAATGTGCAGGTAGTGCTATTTAACTGTGCAGGTAGTGCCATTTAACTGTGCAGGTAGTGCTATTTAACTGCGCAGGTAATGTTATTTAACTGTGCAGGTAGTATTATTTAACTGTGCAGGTAGTGCTATTTAATGGTGCAGGTAGTATTATTTAACTGTGCAGGTAGTATTATTTAACTGTGCGGGTAGTGCTATTTAACGGTGCAGGTAGTATTATTTAACTGTGCAGGTAGTGCTATTTAACTGTGCAGGTAATGTTATTTAACTGTTCAGGTAGTATTATTTAACTGTGCAGGTAGTGCTATTTAACGGTGCAGGTAGTTTTATTTAACTGTGCAGGTAATATTATTTAACTGTGCAGGTAGTGCTATTTAACGTGCAGGTAGTATTATTTAACTGTGCAGGTAGTGCTATTTAACTGTGCAGGTAATGTTATTTAACTGTGCAGGTAATATTATTTAACTGTGCAGGTAGTGCTATTTAACTGTGCAGGTAATGTTATTTAACTGTGCAGGTAGTATTATTTAACTGTGCAGGTAGTGCTATTTAACGGTGCAGGTAGTATTATTTAACTGTGCAGGTAGTGCTATTTAACTGTGCAGGTAATGTTATTTAACTGTGCAGGTAGTATTATTTAACTGTGCAGGTAGTATTATTTAACTGTGCAGATAGTGCTATTTAACTCTGCAGGTAGTGTTATTTAACTGTGCAGGTAGTATTATTTAACTGTGCAGGTAGTGTTATTTAACTGTGCAGGTAGTGCTATTTAACTGTGCAGGTAGTGCCATTTAACTGTGCAGGTAGTGCTATTTAACTGCGCAGGTAATGTTATTTAACTGTGCAGGTAGTATTATTTAACTGTGCAGGTAGTGCTATTTAATGGTGCAGGTAGTATTATTTAACTGTGCAGGTAGTGCTATTTAACGGTGCAGGTAGTATTATTTAACTGTGCAGGTAGTGCTATTTAACTGTGCAGGTAATGTTATTTAACTGTGCAGGTAGTATTATTTAACTGTGCAGGTAGTGCTATTTAACGGTGCAGGTAGTTTTATTTAACTGTGCAGGTAATATTATTTAACTGTGCAGGTAGTGCTATTTAACGTGCAGGTAGTATTATTTAACTGTGCAGGTAGTGCTATTTAACTGTGCAGGTAATGTTATTTAACTGTGCAGGTAGTATTATTTAACTGTGCAGGTAGTGCTATTTAACTGTGCAGGTAATGTTATTTAACTGTGCAGGTAGTATTATTTAACTGTGCAGGTAGTGCTATTTAACGGTGCAGGTAGTATTATTTAACTGTGCAGGTAGTGCTATTTAACTGTGCAGGTAATGTTATTTAACTGTGCAGGTAGTATTATTTAACTGTGCAGGTAGTGCTATTTAACGGTGCAGGTAGTATTATTTAACTGTGCAGGTAGTGCTATTTAACTGTGCAGGTAGTATTATTTAACTGTGCAGATAGTGCTATTTAACTCTGCAGGTAGTGTTATTTAACTGTGCAGGTAGTATTATTTAACTGTGCAGGTAGTGTTATTTAAATGTGCAGGTAGTGCTATTTAACTGTGCAGGTAGTATTATTTAACTGTGCAGGTAGTGCCATTTAACTGTGCATGTAGTGCTATTTAACTGCGCAGGTAATGTTATTTAACTGTGCAGGTAGTATTATTTAACTGTGCAGGTAGTGCTATTTAATGGTGCAGGTAGTATTATTTAACTGTGCAGGTAGTATTATTTAACTGTGCGGGTAGTGCTATTTAACGGTGCAGGTAGTATTATTTAACTGTGCATGTAGTGCTATTTAACTGTGCAGGTAATGTTATTTAACTGTGCAGGTAGTATTATTTAACTGTGCAGGTAGTGCTATTTAACTGTGCAGGTAATGTTATTTAACTGTGCAGGTAGCATTATTTAACTGTGCAGATAGTGCTATTTAACTCTGCAGGTAGTGCTATTTAACTGTGCAGGTAGTGTTATTTAACTGTGCAGGTAGTGCTATTTAACTGTAAAGGTAGTGGTATTTAACTGTGCAGGTAGTGTTATTTAACTGGGCAGGTAGTGTTATTTAACTGTGCAGGTAGTGCTATTTAACTGTGCAGGTAGTATTATTTAACTGTGCAGGTGGTGCTATTTAACTGTGCAGGTAGTGTTATTTAACTGTGCAGGTACTGCTATTTAACGATGCAGGTAGTGTTACTTAACTGTGCAGGTAGTGCTATTTAACTGTGTAGGTAGTGTTATTTAACTGAGCAGGTAGTGCTATTTAACTGTGCAGGTAGTATTATTTAACTGTGCAGGTAGTGTTATTTAACTGTGCAGGTAGTGCTATTTAACTGTGCAGGTAATGTTATTTTACTGTGCAGGTAGTGCTGTTTAACCATGCAGGTAGTGCTATTTAACTGTGCAAGTAGTGCTATTTAACTGTGCAGGTAGTGCTATTTAACCATGCAGGTAGTGTTATTTAACTGTGCAGGTAATGTTATTTAACTGTGCAGGTAGTATTATTTAACTGTGCAGGTAGTGCTATTTAACGGTGCAGGTAGTATTATTTAACTGTGCAGGTAGTGCTATTTAACTGTGCAGGTAGTATTATTTAACTGTGCAGATAGTGCTATTTAACTCTGCAGGTAGTGTTATTTAACTGTGCAGGTAGTATTATTTAACTGTGCAGGTAGTGTTATTTAAATGTGCAGGTAGTGCTATTTAACTGTGCAGGTAGTGCCATTTAACTGTGCAGGTAGTGCTATTTAACTGCGCAGGTAATGTTATTTAACTGTGCAGGTAGTATTATTTAACTGTGCAGGTAGTGCTATTTAATGGTGCAGGTAGTATTATTTAACTGTGCAGGTAGTATTATTTAACTGTGCGGGTAGTGCTATTTAACGGTGCAGGTAGTATTATTTAACTGTGCAGGTAGTGCTATTTAACTGTGCAGGTAATGTTATTTAACTGTGCAGGTAGTATTATTTAACTGTGCAGGTAGTGCTATTTAATGGTGCAGGTAGTTTTATTTAACTGTGCAGGTAATATTATTTAACTGTGCAGGTAGTGCTATTTAACGGTGCAGGTAGTATTATTTAACTGTGCAGGTAGTGCTATTTAACTGTGCAGGTAATGTTATTTAACTGTGCAGGTAGTATTATTTAACTGTGCAGGTAGTGCTATTTAACTGTGCAGGTAATGTTATTTAACTGTGCAGGTAGTATTATTTAACTGTGCAGGTAGTGCTATTTAACGGTGCAGGTAGTATTATTTAACTGTGCAGGTAGTGCTATTTAACTGTGCAGGTAATGTTATTTAACTGTGCAGGTAGTATTATTTAACTGTGCAGGTAGTGCTATTTAACGGTGCAGGTAGTATTATTTAACTGTGCAGGTAGTGCTATTTAACTGTGCAGGTAGTATTATTTAACTGTGCAGATAGTGCTATTTAACTCTGCAGGTAGTGTTATTTAACTGTGCAGGTAGTATTATTTAACTGTGCAGGTAGTGCTATTTAATGGTGCAGGTAGTATTATTTAACTGTGCAGGTAGTATTATTTAACTGTGCGGGTAGTGCTATTTAACGGTGCAGGTAGTATTATTTAACTGTGCAGGTAGTGCTATTTAACTGTGCAGGTAGTGCTATTTAACTGTGCAGGTAGTATTATTTAACTGTGCAGGTGGTGCTATTTAACTGTGCAGGTAGTGTTATTTAACTGTGCAGGTACTGCTATTTAACGATGCAGGTAGTGTTATTTAACTGTGCAGGTAGTGCTATTTAACTGTGTAGGTAGTGTTATTTAACTGTGCAGGTAGTGCTATTTAACTGTGCAGGTAATGTTATTTTACTGTGCAGGTAGTGCTGTTTAACCATGCAGGTAGTGCTATTTAACTGTGCAAGTAGTGCTATTTAACTGTGCAGGTAGTGCTATTTAACCATGCAGGTAGTGTTATTTAACTGTGCAGGTAATGTTATTTAACTGTGCAGGTAGTATTATTTAACTGTGCAGGTAGTGCTATTTAACGGTGCAGGTAGTATTATTTAACTGTGCAGGTAGTATTATTTAACTGTGCAGATAGTGCTATTTAACTCTGCAGGTAGTGTTATTTAACTGTGCAGGTAGTATTATTTAACTGTGCAGGTAGTGTTATTTAAATGTGCAGGTAGTGCTATTTAACTGTGCAGGTAGTGCCATTTAACTGTGCAGGTAGTGCTATTTAACTGCGCAGGTAATGTTATTTAACTGTGCAGGTAGTATTATTTAACTGTGCAGGTAGTGCTATTTAATGGTGCAGGTAGTATTATTTAACTGTGCAGGTAGTATTATTTAACTGTGCGGGTAGTGCTATTTAACGGTGCAGGTAGTATTATTTAACTGTGCAGGTAGTGCTATTTAACTGTGCAGGTAATGTTATTTAACTGTTCAGGTAGTATTATTTAACTGTGCAGGTAGTGCTATTTAACGGTGCAGGTAGTTTTATTTAACTGTGCAGGTAATATTATTTAACTGTGCAGGTAGTGCTATTTAACGGTGCAGGTAGTATTATTTAACTGTGCAGGTAGTGCTATTTAACTGTGCAGGTAATGTTATTTAACTGTGCAGGTAATATTATTTAACTGTGCAGGTAGTGCTATTTAACTGTGCAGGTAATGTTATTTAACTGTGCAGGTAGTAGTATTTAACTGTGCAGGTAGTGCTATTTAACGGTGCAGGTAGTATTATTTAACTGTGCAGGTAGTGCTATTTAACTGTGCAGGTAATGTTATTTAACTGTGCAGGTAGTATTATTTAACTGTGCAGGTAGTATTATTTAACTGTGCAGATAGTGCTATTTAACTCTGCAGGTAGTGTTATTTAACTGTGCAGGTAGTATTATTTAACTGTGCAGGTAGTGTTATTTAACTGTGCAGGTAGTGCTATTTAACTGTGCAGGTAGTGCCATTTAACTGTGCAGGTAGTGCTATTTAACTGCGCAGGTAATGTTATTTAACTGTGCAGGTAGTATTATTTAACTGTGCAGGTAGTGCTATTTAATGGTGCAGGTAGTATTATTTAACTGTGCAGGTAGTATTATTTAACTGTGCGGGTAGTGCTATTTAACGGTGCAGGTAGTATTATTTAACTGTGCAGGTAGTGCTATTTAACTGTGCAGGTAATGTTATTTAACTGTGCAGGTAGTATTATTTAACTGTGCAGGTAGTGCTATTTAACGGTGCAGGTAGTTTTATTTAACTGTGCAGGTAATATTATTTAACTGTGCAGGTAGTGCTATTTAACGGTGCAGGTAGTATTATTTAACTGTGCAGGTAGTGCTATTTAACTGTGCAGGTAATGTTATTTAACTGTGCAGGTAGTATTATTTAACTGTGCAGGTAGTGCTATTTAACTGTGCAGGTAATGTTATTTAACTGTGCAGGTAGTATTATTTAACTGTGCAGGTAGTGCTATTTAACGGTGCAGGTAGTATTATTTAACTGTGCAGGTAGTGCTATTTAACTGTGCAGGTAGTATTATTTAACTGTGCAGATAGTGCTATTTAACTCTGCAGGTAGTGTTATTTAACTGTGCAGGTAGTATTATTTAACTGTGCAGGTAGTGTTATTTAAATGTGCAGGTAGTGCTATTTAACTGTGCAGGTAGTATTATTTAACTGTGCAGGTAGTGCCATTTAACTGTGCATGTAGTGCTATTTAACTGCGCAGGTAATGTTATTTAACTGTGCAGGTAGTATTATTTAACTGTGCAGGTAGTGCTATTTAATGGTGCAGGTAGTATTATTTAACTGTGCAGGTAGTATTATTTAACTGTGCGGGTAGTGCTATTTAACGGTGCAGGTAGTATTATTTAACTGTGCATGTAGTGCTATTTAACTGTGCAGGTAATGTTATTTAACTGTGCAGGTAGTATTATTTAACTGTGCAGGTAGTGCTATTTAACTGTGCAGGTAATGTTATTTAACTGTGCAGGTAGCATTATTTAACTGTGCAGATAGTGCTATTTAACTCTGCAGGTAGTGCTATTTAACTGTGCAGGTAGTGTTATTTAACCGTGCAGGTAGTGCTATTTAACTGTAAAGGTAGTGGTATTTAACTGTGCAGGTAGTGTTATTTAACTGGGCAGGTAGTGTTATTTAACTGTGCAGGTAGTGCTATTTAACTGTGCAGGTAGTATTATTTAACTGTGCAGGTGGTGCTATTTAACTGTGCAGGTAGTGTTATTTAACTGTGCAGGTACTGCTATTTAACGATGCAGGTAGTGTTACTTAACTGTGCAGGTAGTGCTATTTAACTGTGTAGGTAGTGTTATTTAACTGAGCAGGTAGTGCTATTTAACTGTGCAGGTAGTATTATTTAACTGTGCAGGTAGTGTTATTTAACTGTGCAGGTAGTGCTATTTAACTGTGCAGGTAATGTTATTTTACTGTGCAGGTAGTGCTGTTTAACCATGCAGGTAGTGCTATTTAACTGTGCAAGTAGTGCTATTTAACTGTGCAGGTAGTGCTATTTAACCATGCAGGTAGTGTTATTTAACTGTGCAGGTAGTGCAATTTAACTGTGCAGGTAATGTTATTTAACTGTGCAGGTAGTATTATTTAACTGTGCAGGTAGTGCTATTTAACGGTGCAGGTAGTATTATTTAACTGTGCAGGTAGTGCTATTTAACTGTGCAGGTAGTATTATTTAACTGTGCAGATAGTGCTATTTAACTCTGCAGGTAGTGTTATTTAACTGTGCAGGTAGTATTATTTAACTGTGCAGGTAGTGTTATTTAAATGTGCAGGTAGTGCTATTTAACTGTGCAGGTAGTGCCATTTAACTGTGCAGGTAGTGCTATTTAACTGCGCAGGTAATGTTATTTAACTGTGCAGGTAGTATTATTTAACTGTGCAGGTAGTGCTATTTAATGGTGCAGGTAGTATTATTTAACTGTGCAGGTAGTATTATTTAACTGTGCGGTAGTGCTATTTAACGTGCAGGTAGTATTATTTAACTGTGCAGGTAGTGCTATTTAACTGTGCAGGTAATGTTATTTAACTGTGCAGGTAGTATTATTTAACTGTGCAGGTAGTGCTATTTAATGGTGCAGGTAGTTTTATTTAACTGTGCAGGTAATATTATTTAACTGTGCAGGTAGTGCTATTTAACGGTGCAGGTAGTATTATTTAACTGTGCAGGTAGTGCTATTTAACTGTGCAGGTAATGTTATTTAACTGTGCAGGTAGTATTATTTAACTGTGCAGGTAGTGCTATTTAACGGTGCAGGTAGTATTATTTAACTGTGCAGGTAGTGCTATTTAACTGTGCAGGTAGTATTATTTAACTGTGCAGGTAGTGCCATTTAACTGTGCAGGTAGTGCTATTTAACTGCGGAGGTAATGTTATTTAACTGTGCAGGTAGTATTATTTAACTGTGCAGGTAGTGCTATTTAATGGTGCAGGTAGTATTATTTAACTGTGCAGGTAGTATTATTTAACTGTGCGGTAGTGCTATTTAACGTGCAGGTAGTATTATTTAACTGTGCAGGTAGTGCTATTTAACTGTGCAGGTAATGTTATTTAACTGTGCAGGTAGTATTATTTAACTGTGCAGGTAGTGCTATTTAACGGTGCAGGTAGTTTTATTTAACTGTGCAGGTAATATTATTTAACTGTGCAGGTAGTGGTATTTAATGGTGCAGGCAGTATTATTTAACTGTGCAGGTAGTGCTATTTAACTGTGCAGGTAATGTTATTTAACTGTGCAGGTAGTATTATTTAACTGTGCAGGTAGTGCTATTTAACGGTGCAGGTAGTATTATTTAACTGTGCAGGTAGTGCTATTTAACTGTGCAGGTAGTATTATTTAACTGTGCAGATAGTGCTATTTAACTCTGCAGGTAGTGTTATTTAACTGTGCAGGTAGTATTATTTACCTGTGCAGGTAGTGTTATTTAAATGTGCAGGTAGTGCTATTTAACTGTGCAGGTAGTATTATTTAACTGTGCAGGTAGTGCTATTTAACGGTGCAGGTAGTATTATTTAACTGTGCAGGTAGTGCTATTTAACTGTGCAGGTAATGTTATTTAACTGTGCAGGTAGTATTATTTAACTGTGCAGGTAGTGCTATTTAATGGTGCAGGTAGTGTTATTTAACTGTGCAGGTAGTATTATTTAACTGTGCAGATAGTGCTATTTAACTCTGCAGGTAGTGTTATTTAACTGTGCAGGTAGTATTATTTAACTGTGCAGATAGTGCTATTTAACTCTGCAGGTAGTGTTATTTAACTGTGCAGGTAGTATTATTTAACTGTGCAGGTAGTGTTATTTAAATGTGCAGGTAGTGCTATTTAACTGTGCAGGTAGTATTATTTAACTGTGCAGGTAGTGCCATTTAACTGTGCAGGTAGTGCTATTTAACTGCGGAGGTAATGTTATTTAACTGTGCAGGTAGTATTATTTAACTGTGCTGGTAGTGCTATTTAATGGTGCAGGTAGTATTATTTAACTGTGCAGGTAGTATTATTTAACTGTGCGGGTAGTGCTATTTAACGGTGCAGGTAGTATTATTTAACTGTGCAGGTAGTGCTATTTAACTGTGCAGGTAATGTTATTTAACTGTGCAGGTAGTATTATTTAACTGTGCAGGTAGTGCTATTTAACGGTGCAGGTAGTTTTATTTAACTGTGCAGGTAATATTATTTAACTGTGCAGGTAGTGGTATTTAATGGTGCAGGCAGTATTATTTAACTGTGCAGGTAGTGCTATTTAACTGTGCAGGTAATGTTATTTAACTGTGCAGGTAGTATTATTTAACTGTGCAGGTAGTGCTATTTAACGGTGCAGGTAGTATTATTTAACTGTGCAGGTAGT
This sequence comes from Protopterus annectens, assembly GCF_019279795.1. Lineage (NCBI taxonomy): Eukaryota > Metazoa > Chordata > Ceratodontiformes > Protopteridae > Protopterus > Protopterus annectens. The sequence continues at coordinate 1,360,302,261 of NC_056741.1, read as the reverse complement.
GCTATTTAACTGTGCAGGTAGTATTATTTAACTGTGCAGATAGTGCTATTTAACTCTGCAGGTAGTGTTATTTAACTGTGCAGGTAGTATTATTTAACTGTGCAGGTAGTGTTATTTAAATGTGCAGGTAGTGCTATTTAACTGTGCAGGTAGTATTATTTAACTGTGCAGGTAGTGCTATTTAACGGTGCAGGTAGTATTATTTAACTGTGCAGGTAGTGCTATTTAACTGTGCAGGTAATGTTATTTAACTGTGCAGGTAGTATTATTTAACTGTGCAGGTAGTGCTATTTAATGGTGCAGGTAGTGTTATTTAACTGTGCAGGTAGTATTATTTAACTGTGCAGGTAGTGCTATTTAACGGTGCAGGTAGTATTATTTAACTGTGCAGGTAGTGCTATTTAACTGTGCAGGTAATGTTATTTAACTGTGCATGTAGTATTATTTAACTGTGCAGATAGTGCTATTTAACTCTGCAGGTAGTGTTATTTAACTGTGCAGGTAGTATTATTTAACTGTGCAGGTAGTGCCATTTAACTGTGCAGGTAGTGCTATTTAACTGTGCAGGTAGTGCTATTTAACTGTGCAGGTAGTGTTATTTAACTGTGCAGGTAGTGCCGTTTAACTGTGCAGGTAGTGCTATTTAACTGTGCAGGTAGTATTATTTAACTGTGCAGATAGTGTTATTTAACTGTGCAGGTAGTGCTATTTAACTGCAGATAGTGCTATTTAACTCTGCAGGTAGTGTTATTTAACTGTGCAGGTAGTGTTATTTAACTGTGCAGGTAGTGCCTTTTAGCTGTGCAGGTAGTGCTATTTAACTGTGCAGGTAGTATTATTTAACTGTGCAGGTAGTGTTATTTAACTGTGCAGGTAATGCTATTTAACTGTGCAGGTAGTGCTATTTAACTGCAGATAGTGCTGTTTAACTCTGCAGGTAGTGTTATTTGACTGTGCAGGTAGTATTATTTAACTGTGCAGGTAGTGTTATTTAACTGTGCAGGTAGTGCTATTTAACAGTGTAGGTAGTATTATTTAACTGTGCAGGTAGTGCCATTTAACTTTGCAGGTAGTGCTATTTAACTGTGCAGGTAGTGCCGTTTAACTGTGCAGGTAGTGCTATTTAACTGTGCAGGTAGTATTATTTAACTGTGCAGGTAGTGTTATTTAACTGTGCAAGTAGTGTTATTTAACTGTGCAGGTAGTGCTATTTAACTGTGCAGGTAGTATTATTTAACTGTGCAGGTAGTGCCATTTAACTGTGCAGGTAGTGCTATTTAACTGTGCAGGTAGTGTTATTTATAAGTGCAGGTAGTGCTATTTAACTGTGCAGGTAGTATTATTTAACTGTGCAGGTAGTGCCATTTAACTGTGCAGGTAGTGCTATTTAACTGTGCAGGTAGTGTTATTTATAAGTGCAGGTAGTGCTGTTTAACCGTGCAGGTAGTGCTATTTAACTGTGCAGGTAATGTTATTTAACTGTTTAGGTAGTGTTATTTAACCATGCAGTTAGTGTTATTGAAGTGTGTAGGTAGTGCCATTTAACTGTGCAGGTAGTGTTATTTAACTGTGCAGGTAGTGCTATTTTACCATGCAGGTAGTGTTATTTAACTGTGCAGGTAGTGCTATTTAACTGTGCAGGTAGTGCTATTTAACCGTGCAGGTAGTGTTATTTAACTTTGCAGGTAGTGCTATTTAACTGTGCAGGTAGTGCTATTTAAATCTGCAGGTAATGTTATTTAACTGTGCAGGTAGTGCTATTTAACCTTGCTGGTAGTGCTATTTAACTTTGCAGATAGTATTATTTAACTGTGCAGGCAGTGTTATTTAACTGTGCAGGCAGTGTTATTTAACTGTGAATGTAGTGCTATTTGACTGTGCAGGTACTGTTATTTAACTGTGCAGGTAGTACCATTTAACTGTGCAGGTAGTGCTACTTTACTGTGCAGGTAATGTTATTTCACTGTGCAGGTATTTAACTGTTTATGTAGTGTTATTTAACCATGTCAGGTAGTGTTATTTAACTGTGTAGGTAGTGCTATTTAACTGTGCAGGTAGTGTTATTTAACTGTGCAGGTAGTGCTATTTTACCGTGCAGGTAGTGTTATTTAACTGTGCAGGTAGTGCTATTTAACTGTGCAGATAGTGTTATTTAACTGTGTAGGTAGTGCTATTTAAATCTGCAGGTAATGTTATTTAACCGTGCAGGTAGTGCTATTTAACTGTGCATGTAGTGCTATTTAACTGTGCAGATATTGTTATTTAACTGTGCAGGCAGTGTTATTTAACTGTGAATGTAGTGTTATTTAAGTGTGCAGGTAGTGTTATTTAACTGTGCAGATAGTGTTATTTAACTGTGCAGGTAGTGCTATTTTACTGTGCAGGTAGTGTTATTTAAACGTGCAGGTAATGTTATTTAACTGTGCAGGTAGTGCTATTTAACTGTGCAGGTAGTGCTATTTAATGGTGCAGGTAGTATTATTTAACTGTGCAGGTAGTATTATTTAACTGTGCAGGTAGTGCTGTTTAACGGTGCAGGTAGTATTATTTAACTGTGCAGGTAGTGCTATTTAACGGTGCAGGTAGTATTATTTAACTGTGTAGGTAGTGTTATTTAACTGTGCAGGTAGTGCTATTTAACGGTGCAGGTAGTATTATTTAACTGTGCAGGTAGTGTTATTTAACTGTGCATGTAGTATTATTTAACTGTGCAGGTAGTGCTATTTAACTGTGCAGGTAGTATTATTTAACTGTGCAGGTAGTCCTATTTAACTGCAGGTAGTGCTATTTAACTGTGCAGGTAGTGCTATTTGATTGTGCAGGTAGTATTATTTAACTGTGCAGATAATGTTATTTAACTGTGCAGGTAGCACCAGTCTTTTAATCATTCCATGGG
>NC_056741.1:1360241865-1360294365 GCF_019279795.1 Protopterus annectens | reverse complement strand
ACAGTAGTCACATCTCATATTCTTGCATTTTTTTAGCCACATCTATTATCATCACCATTTTCACAAACAATCCATTTCACCCTTCTGTCTTATACCAAGAGTAGGTTATTGTTATCCTGTTTTCTCCTACCGCTATGAATGCACTGGCCGTTATGAAATCTTAGTCATCTGTTATCCCTTTGGTAACCAGCCTGTTAGCACTATGACATCTAAGGCATCATGTTTACCAAAACACTTATCTGCTGCTTCAAACTGACTAAATATGTGAATGGTGTAAGTATTAAACTTGGAAGCTACCTTCTTACGTCAGAACACATATGGTAAACAGAGAAAACATACATACGCATGCACGGACGCGTGCACGTGCACACACACACACACACACACACACACACACACACACACACACACACACACACACACACACAAACGTAGAGTGCAGAGCACATCCACTATGCTTACGTACACTGATATTAAGAGAAAACTTCCTTACCCTCCCAAAATATGGACTAAGAAAAGCCATTAATTCACATAAAAACACATCCATCTTCACTCCTCATACCCTTAGTCAGTACATATACCTCTAAGACTCTAAGCCCTTATGGCCCACTGAGCCTGCATCCACCTAACAGTATAACTTTAAGCTGAAGTCCAATTTGCTTGAGTTGATGGTAGCTCAGGTGGAGAAAATAGACCCCAAGGCACCTATCAAAAAGAGTACAGGAATTACTCCTGATGCAGTTGGCCAAATTTCCCCTAGTAATATAAATACTACCTTGGGTCTCCCCTGAAAAGAGGCTACAACCCTAGTGGGACTAACCTGGTTGACAAAGGATAGATGGATGGATAGATAGATAGATAGGTAGATATTTAAGTAAATAAAAATATAAATTTTAATTACACCAGACTCTAGTATAAGACGTATGCTTACCACCTTCCCCAGTCTGGATAGCAGTAAAGTGATGGTTACCTATCTTTCTGGAGCCAGGATCTTAGAAGTAACAAGTGTTCCTAGATCTCTTCATCCCGGCACATTTATTTATGACCTGGTTGCAGTCCAGGTTTTAGCAGAATGTCCAGATTTTTGCCTCATATTTTTGGTCTATTCATTGTAAAATTTGTGGTTTTCTGGCAAATCACTGGGATGATCTGAGAACTGAAGTCATTAAATAATGACATGCATCTGAATTTCAGACTTCTTAGCCTTCCAAAAATGCATGTCAACACAGACCCTGTTACTCTAGCAACTTTCTAAGTTGATAAGAACAATATTTAAAATCTGTCCCTATTTTTGGGCCTTTGTCCCCTAGTTTTGTTAGGCTTTGTCCAGATTTCTTGCACTAAGAGGTTGAGAGGTATGCCTGGTAGTGATTTAAGTGGGGGTGAAGTCCTTAGACACTCTATCAAGAGGGACAATTAAAAGACAGGAAAGAAACTGGTCTGAGTGTTTCTTGCTTCATTCAGAATAATGTCAAAATTCACAAACAAAATAATTGGCTTTAATAAATGTCATGTAGCTAATGTAATTCCAGTGAGGATCCAGATTCTAGTGGCTTGGAATAAGATGGTTGGCAAGCTTTTCTGCTTTACCACAGATGGTCTGCACCTCTCTTACTATGGCTATTACATTCTGCCTAAAGTCTTTATTGCCTCAGTATTGCCTTTTTAGGCAGTCTACCAGAAGAACAATATAACCTGTGAAGTATAATTTGAGATTTGTTAAGGTGAGTCAACTCAGTGCCAGGAGGCATAAAAAATACCCAAATGTCAGTCCCTCCTGCAACTTCAGCACATTCATGTGTCTTTAATTACAGAGACTTGGTTGAGCAATGAACACACTCACTCTGTTTTTGGTTTACTGACTATCATGTCTTCAGTCCTACTGACAAGTGAGGGGAGCATGAGTAGTTATCAAGGACATCATCATCTCATGGCTGACTCCTCTGGATTCCATATTTAAACCCTTAGAGGTCCTAATCACCCTAAACAAGATCAAGTCTTACTTCAAAACTGTCCTCATATGACTACAATAGCTATAGTAATGCCTAAGCTGAAATCCCAATAATCCCAACACCTTTCTATTGGTGAACCTCAACTAGCCATCAGTATACTGGCTGTCCTATACTACCAATGGTCAGCATGCCCAATGCTCACTCCCTTATGCAAATAGTTAACCATCCTACTAGTTCCAAAATAGCACTGATCCTATTCTCACAAAATTTCTTGTAAGCCTCCTTATAAATCATCTTTCCTTGTTAAATCAGTCCTAAATCTGTGGCCTTTTCCTATAAAACTGGTAGTATTTCCCTTGCAAATACCTCACTATGTAAGGATTTCTCAAAAACAAACCTTCCTCGGTTACTAGATGACTTAAAAAAAATTCCTCTATAATCCTCCTCTAAATGATCCTGTTGCTAAAATTGTCACCTACGCTTCTGACTTCTACTGTCACTCAAATAGTTGTATTGATAAGGCTGTCCCCATCTTCATCACATGTAATGAGAAATATAAAAACAAGTCCTACGGTGGAATACAAGTAGAAATAAACTATGTAAACTGGGAAAGAAATCACTTAATGCTTGTAAGTGGTCTCATTCTACCCATTTTAAGGGTGCACTTAAGCAAGCTTAGTAAAGAGTTTACAGATGTCATCAGTGAGCTCAAAGCTGAAGATGAAGCTAAAATAGCCACTAAAACCAAAAATAAGTACAAGCCTTTCTTTACCCTTTGAAAGTACTTTCTTTCAATTTTTGTAATTGTCTTGGTACATAATCTCTGCTGGTTACTTTCTTGGCAAGTGCATTCTACATTTTCAGAACAGCTGCCTTGCTTCTGATATATTCTAGCAATAACTGCCAAAATGAGCTTCACCTTCCAATGGCACCTACAAGTTCACCACCTCAGATTGTAACCCCCACAATTACCAATATATTGTGTACAAAATTCCTTTTTGGATGTACCTCACTATACATATCATCACTACAAAACTCTGTTCCCAACTATGTAAAGTCTGGTACAGCTCACAAAGCTTTTACTTTTCATTGTGAAAAGTACTTCCTCAAGCCAAAAAATAAAACTGTGTTGTGAGTTTACTAAAACATCTACCCTGGGACAGTGCTTTTTGTACTATGCTCCATCAAATTACTGTAGTGAGAGATCCTGATATCTATATCTCTGCTCTGTGGATCCTTGCTAAGTGTTTTATTCTCAGTACTACCCTGATAAACTCTTTTTTCCTCCTCTCTGTCTGCTGACCATCATGCTTCGATTATTAATCATTCCTCTTTTAGCTCATGGGTGAGAGCCCATTAGATAATAACCCTCCCCTAACAAAGTGAAAATGTAGTTGGGGACCTTGGATAACTTTATTTCTTTTGAGTATCATATCACAACAGCAGTCAGGAAATCCTCTATAGTGCAGCTATTTGCCAAGGGAGTATTATCCTGATTTAAAGAGGTCATTGTTCCCTTATATTCAGCATGTATTAGACCAGTTACTGAGTATAACACCCTTTTCATGATGTACCTCACTAGATATATCAAACAATGAGAAAGATCCCAGAAGTTCCTAACTAAAAAGATGATGGGCTTAGACCCGCAGCTACTAACAGGCTTGAAGTGCTGTTCCTTTATTCAGTATTTATAGACTCCTGAGGGGAGATCTATGTCTCACCTTCTCTGCCATTAGAGACTCAGTTGTTCTGGATCTCCTGTATCTATACAAGACTCATAGTTCATCAAATAGCTGAACCAGTGACCTCAATCTTCAGTAGCTGACAAATAAATGTAATGGAGGAACACATTTGTCATACAGTGCCTCCCCCGACCACTGGGATAGATTATCTTTGCAGGTTAAACTGAGTGATGCAATGCCTTTCTTCAACTGATAGCTGGATGGCGGGATGGGTTTTGACTGGTCAAGCCATCCAGGAGAAAATGGGTACAGTATGAGGGTGTGTAGTGGCTAGGAATAAAAGGTCACAAGGCTCATTTGCCTTGAAATTCCACTGAAATCCTATGAAAGTCCTGCACACAGCCATTGTCTGAAAATTAAATGTTACACTGCTTCCTGTAACGTTGTTGCCTCACAGCAAGTGGTTCTCCCGTTCAATTCTCGGCTGGAGTGCGGGAAGTGCCTTCTGTGTGGAGTCTGCATGTCCTCCCTGCGGTTGGGTGGGCATTCAAAAGAAATGAGTAAATGGGCAGGCCTTCGTTGAAGGTTGGACATCGAGCTGGCACCTCGGCGTTCGTGAAAATCTATTGCTAGTCATTAGCGGACCGGAGTTCTGCTGCAGCGACCCCTAACCGTGAAAAGCCGAAAGACAACAACAACACTACTTCCTGTACTACATGTTTCTTGTCCTATTACTGTAGCTTATATATTTTTACAGTATAATCTTAAGAAGGTGATATTAAAGAACAGGTGTGGGGGGGGGCACAGGTGGAATGTATATTAAAGGGCTGATGAGGCATGGAATATTCTTTCTGAAGAATTTGTAGAGTTCAAAACTGTAGTGAAATTCACAAATGCAGACAGATATAAAGCAAATCCTGGAATATGCAAGACAAAGGATTCTGTCTAACAATGAATTTTGGTTTATCCAGGAAAGGATAGTTAGGTCTAGCAGTCAATCTACTGGCAGCTTCAGTGTTGTGTATGATGAAAGCTCTGTTGCTTGCTTGAACAGTATGCAAATTACAATATTACAAAGTATGACACTAATATATATATATATATATATATATATATATATATATATACACACATATATATACACACACACACACACACATATATATATATATATATATATATATATATATATATATATATATATATATATATATATATATATATATATATATATATATATATATATATATATATATGCGTGCTCACACTATACAAATGCACTATTCTATAATATGTGTGATATTGTTATTTTATTTGGCTAAGCTTCTGGTGTCATTTTAAGGGGATCCAGTATTTGTCTGCCTGGGATGACATGATCGACAGACCACGATGCTTTGCCAGAGATGGCCTGCACCTGTCGCCCTTAGGATTCCGGATACTGGCTAAGGCTCTTGCCATCCCTATATTGCCTTTTTTAGGCAAAGTTCAAATGACAAAGTCACCACCGTAACAGGTACAAGCAAGCAAAATCTGAGGGTAATGCTACTCAATGCTAGAAGACTAAACCTCAAAATGCACTTACTTGAGGCACTCCTTAAAATGGAGAACATTGACATCTGTGCAGTGACAGAGACCTGGTTCAAAGCTCCAGAGAGCACCCCTGCGTTACCAAGCTACAATTCATACCACACCTTTCAGCCACCTAACCCAGAACAAAGCACTAAAGGTGGAGGCGTGTCCATATTCATTAAGGATATCCACATCTCCAGGCTAGTTGCACAGCATAATGCATCCGTGATTATCCAAGTGCAACTAACTCTGGGCAAGACCGCTATCCAAATTGTAGCTTGCTACAGACCCCCCACCATGCTCCAGGATTCCCACTCCTCATTTCTTGATACACTGGAAAGTATTAGGGTACAACCCAACACCCTAATAATGGGCGATTTCAACTACCCCTCCATTAACTGGGAAAACTACTCATGTACCAACTCTTTTGCTCAATGTTTTCTAGAATTCATAAATTCCAACGCCTTGGATCAACTTATTCACACCCCCACCAGGGGCAGCAATATCCTAGACCTGGTCATTACCAACATGGGAAACCGGTGTTTCACATCAAAGGTCAATTCCTCATTGGTCAGATCCGACCACAAGCTAATCAGCCTAGACATCCACATCCCACCCCCACCCCCAATTAGGGAAACCATTGTAAAAAACTTCTCCAAAGCCAACTTCACACTTCTTAAGACAGAAGTGGCAAACTTCACGACACCCATGCAGATGGACAATAGAGGTATGACTGCAGAATCCTACACAAATGCACTTTATAAGCACTTACAAGAGTGCATGGATCATGCTATCCCTAATAGAACCAAGATGTTATCCTCCAAAAAAAGGAAGCCAATCTGGTGGTCCTCTGCCATAAACAAACTCTACAACAGAAGAAAGAAACTGTTGCAAAAGAGTAAAATCCCATGACTGGAGGAACTCCCTGGTCAACCTCAGTAAGAAGCTGAGATCCCTCATAAAATCCTCCAAAGCTAGTTATGAAAACAAAATTGCCACTGACTCTAAAGACAACCACAAAGCATTCTATAGCTATGTCAAGAATCTCAATGGGAACACTCAGATCTGCTCTGAGTTACAGCACAATGGCACTAAATATACAGAACCAACTGATATTGCCAAAATCCTAGCAGATAGGTTCAGTGTTAACTTTACCCCCCTCTCACCCCCTAGAGGGCCCATCTCTATACTGGAAGAATGCAAAGTTCCTATAATCATGGCTGCACAGGTAAAAAACACACTCTCCAAAGCCAAGAACACAGCATCCATGGGACCTGACAATATCCCAGGCTGCGTTCTACATGAACTACAGAATGAACTGGCACCCTACCTAAGTACCATGTTCAATCATAGCCTCACCTCAGGCTTTGTGCCCACTGAATGGTGGACAGCAACAGTTATCCCACTCCACAAAGGTGGAGCCACGACGGACCCCGGAAACTATCGCCCCATTAGCCTGACGAGCCTGGTCTGCAAGGCCATGGAACGTATCATCATGGAACTCATAAACAAAGACATTGGTAATCTCCAAACTCTGGACCCTACCCAGTTTGGATTTGTAAAAGGCAGATCATGTCTCCTAAGCCTGATTGACTTCTTTGAAGCAGTCACCAAAACCATAGATGAGGGTAAAATGGTTCACACAGCTTATCTAGATCTCGCCAAGGATTTCAAAACCATCCCCCACTCTGGAATTATAGATAAGCTCACTAAACTAGGTATAAATCCCTATGTCACAAGATGGGTTGCCAACTGGCACATGGGCAGAACCCACACTGTGAAAGTAGCGGCTAACACAGAAGGTCTTTGGCTAACAAAGTTTGCAGATGACTGCAAACTAGGAGCCATAATCGAAACTCCGAATGATGTGGACAAACTACAAAAGGGCCTGACTGAGACAGATACCTGGTGTCAAAGCCATGGCCTGAAGCTCAATGCCAAAAAGTGTATTGTCATCCCCATGGTAAAAACTCTGTACCCATGAACTACCATATAGCTGGTAATCTACTTAATGCCAAAAATGTGATAAGGGACCTTGGGGCACAGGTGGATAGTAGTCTCTCCTTTGATAATCACATCACCACAGTGGTCAGGAAATCCTTCTACGTGGCTCATCTCATCACAAAAGGATTCTCATCCAGAAAAAAAGAGGTCATTGTTCCTACTCATCACTCATTAGACCCATTATAGAGTACAATGCCCCTTTTGGTATGTACCTCACAAGACATCTACAACAACTGGAAAGACCACAGAAATACCTCACAAAGAGGATTACTGGCCTCAAACAGATGCCCTACGCAGACCGTCTCAAAAAACTACAGCTTTACTCCATCGCATATCGCCTACTCAGAGGTGATCGCTGCCTAACACACAAAGCTATGTCAAACCCAGAGCTGCTGGACATGCTCCACTTAAAGAAATCCCAATCCCTCCGAGCTACACGCTTTAGGGACCTAAACCTTGTCACCACAATAAGCAGAACATGCTGGAGGGATAGATTCCTGTTCTAGAGACTTTCCATACTCTGGAACAGACTACCTATCTATGTCAAACAGAGCTCCTCATTAGCACTCTTCAAGAAAAATCTTGGTGATTGGATGGGAAATGGGAAATTCACCACGGGGATCACTTCTGTGGCTCTGCTCGACAGGGGCACAGGAAAATAATTTTCTTGGGTGGCGAAAGCCAGGGTACATTTTTTGGCTAGGCTTATATAGGCCCTAGGGTCAATAGCCTAGTACCTACCTATGAACCTATGAATACGGGTTCTTCTTTCTGTTGCCCAATGGAACTTATCTCCCTGGACCTCCACTGAATAGGGATGCTTATGAGCTCAGACTGGACTGTCCCAGTTAACAATATATATATATAGTTATATATTTCAATGTCTCATGAAATAGCGAACATTCACAAGACCAAACGTAAAAAAAGCAAGCACTTTAGAGCAAATCTAAAGTGATCAAAAATATGAAAAACTAAAATTATTTTTTTTTTGCAATGGAGCAAGCTCACCTGCACTCCCACACCTCCTACAAATTATACATACTAACACTGAGATTGCACAACAGTGCAGAAAGGGCAAATCCTTACCCCACTGAAATGCAATCCCATGCAAAAGGCTGTTGGCAGAAACTCAATTTAAAAAATTTTCAGTCCTACGAGCATTATTCGCTTTTTTATTTTTTTACAATAGTAAAAAACATTCAGACATGTGAGTGTTCACTCTTTTCAACTTCAGTCGTGTTTTATATATATATATATATATATATATATATATATATATATATATGTGTGTGTGTGTGTGTGTGTGTGTGTGTGTGTGTGTGTGTGCCCATTATGTTATTTTGTCTTGCTTAGTGTTTGGGTCATTTTGACAATAAATTAGTTCTTATTTAAAAACAGACATGAATTTTGCCATAGCACAACTAGTCATGTATGAAAAACAATCAAGTAGTTATTTCAGCAGTAAGAAAGTATCACTAGAGGGCACTGCTGTCTGATACAACTTATACAACTGAATCTACAACTCCTCACTGCTGTCACCATGATCTGGTTAACTGCAATATGTAAATGCAAGTGAAACAGTGATTATAAAACAGTGAGAGTGACACTGCTTTTACAGCAGAGTCCCATGGAGCCCCAATTAGCACTCAGCTGTGTGGAAAGCCACACTATAGTAACAGGTAATTAAATATGATTAGCCAATATGAAGAACTAAAGAGGGTAATGTAGAACATGCTACTTAATATTTAAAGAAGTACCAACCCCCTTTTAAGAACAATGCTGCAGGGTTTGTTAACATACCCTTTAAATGGATGGCAGCTATATGCTTATTATGTTTGCTTGAAATTACAGATGGCTGATAAAAAATAAATAGTGAGTACGTTTTCCTAATTTAGAGTCATTATATTACTGTTTAATATCTGCAGAGGGTTAAACTCTGAATATGGAGCAAAGCTCTTCACATAGAAACCTGAGTATCATACCATACATGATTTGGTTATTATGAACCTTATAGCAAAATCACTGTGTATGCAACCACTTCTGGTTCTGTATGTTTGCTTTATATTTATTAACTGACTTCCATTTTCTTTTGTAGAAGAAAACATCCTAAGAATAGGAAAGAAGACTTTACATGGTTGTCATTCTGTGCTTACACAACAGCTTCATCTGCCTATGCTTGCTCCTTGCAAGGTTTACCTTTCTGTTTCCTAACCATATTTAAAGTCTTTGAATCATATCAATGGGATTGACACATGATCCATTTTTTTAATTTACTAAAAGAAATCATAATTGGTATCAGAAATGCTCATAAATTCATTCATACCCGATTTTCCTATCTTTTTAACTCATGTGAGCTAGTTTCACAGGGTCCCTATTATTTTAGCAAGTGCAATGAATTGCGAATGCTGTTTAGTTGAACATCATTACGCAAAATGGCAAAATACCGAAAGCACGGAACAGCGATTTTTTTTTTCCTAGGGAAAAAAATCACTGGGCCGTTTTCGGGACTTTTCCATTTCCTCCACACAAATGTTACTTCGTTTACATAACTATTTGCAGTTTACAACACAGCACAGCAAATTGCAAAGTTCAGCATTATAGTAGTGCAGGTTATATAACATCAAGTTATTTATGTAGGAATACAGTGCTCATCTTGCATAGGAAGTACAACACTTGCTCCTTGCAAGGTTTACCTTTAACAAAAAAAATGTCTCCAAAGCCAACTTCATGCTTCTTAAGACAGAAGTGGTGAACATCATGACACCCATGCAGATGGACAATACAGTTACAACTGCTGAATCCTACACAAATGCACTGTATAAGCATTTACACAAGTGCATGGATCGTGCTATCCCAAACAGAACCAAGATACCATCCTCCAAAAAAAAGGAAGCCAGTCTGGTGGTCCCCTGCCATAAACAAACTGTACAACAGAAGGAAGAAACTGTTGCATAAGAGAGTAAAATCCAATGAGTGGAGGAGCTCCCTGGTCAGCCTCAGTAAGAAGCTGAGATCCCTTATAAGATCCTCCAAAGCTAGCTACGAAAACAAAATTGCCACTAATTCTAAGGACAACCACAAAGCATTCTATAGCTATGTCAAGAATCTCGATGGCAACACCCAGATCTGCTCTGAGTTACAGCACAAAGGCACGAAAATTTCAGAAACAACTGATATTGCCAACATCCTGGCAGATAGGTTCAGTGCTAACTTTACCACCCTCTCTCCTCCTAAAGGCCCCATATCTATACAGGAGGAATGCAGAGTCCCTGTAATCACAACTACGCAGGTAAAAGCAGCACTGTTCAAAGCCAAAAACACAGCATCCATGGGACCAGACAACATCCCAGGCTGCGTTTTACACAAACTTCAGAACAAACTGGCTCCCCACTTAAGTACCATGTTCAATAATATAATCACATCAGGCTTTGTGCCCACTGAATGGTGGACAGCAACAGTTATCCCACTCCACAAAGGGGAAGCTACCACTGATCCTGGGAACTATCGACCTATTAGCCTGATGAGCCTGGTCTGCAAGGCCATGGAATGTATCATCATGGAACTCATAAACAAAGACATTGGTAACCTCCAAACTCTGGATCCCACCCAGTTCGGGTTTGTGAAAGGCAGATCATGCCTTCTGAACCTGATCGACTTCTTTGAGGCAGTCACCAAAACCGTAGATGAGAGTAAGGTGGTTCACAAAGCCTAGCTTGACCTTGCCAAGGCTTTCGACACCATCCCACATTCTGGAATTTTAGTTAAACTCACTGAACTAGGTATAAATCCCTATGTCACAAGATGGGTTGCCAAATGGCTTACTGACAGAACCCACTCTGTAAAAGTTGCAGACTCCAAATCTGACCTCAAAGCAGTGACAAGTGGAGTACCACAGGGTTCCGTCCTGGGACCTCTCCTGTTTGGTATTTACTTCTCTGAAGTACAGGTTAACACAGAAGGCCTCTAGCTAACGAAGTTCGCAGATGACTGCAAACTAGGAGCCATAGTCAAGTCCCCAAATAATGTGGACATCCTACAGAAGGGCCTCGCTGAGACAGATGCCTGGTGTCAGAGCAATGGCCTCAAGCTCAATGCCAAAAAGTGCAGTGTCATCCCCTTTGGTAAAAACACTGTACCCATGAACTACCACATAGGCTGCAATCTACTTAACACAGAATGTGTGATAAGAGACCTTGGGACCCAGGTGGAAAGTAGTCTCTCCTTTGCTAGTCACATCGCCACAGTAGTCAGGAAGTCCTTCTACATGGCACACCTCATCATAAAAGGGTTCTCATCCAGGAAAAATAGGTCATTGTTCCCTTCTACTTGACACTCATTAGACCCATTATAGAGTACAACGCCCCTTTTGGAATGTACCTCACAAGATATCTGCAGCAGCTGGAAAGGCCACAGAAGTACCTCACAAAGAGGATTACTAGCCTCAAACAAATGACCTACACTGACCACCTCAAAAAACTCCAGTTTTACTCCGTAACATATCGCCTACTCCTAGGTGATCTCTGCCTAACATATAAAGCTATGTCAAACTCAGAGCTGTTGGATATGCTACACCTAAAGAAATCTCAATCCCTCCGAGCTACATGCTCTAGGGACCTAAACCTTGTCACCACAATAAACAGGACATGCTGGAGGGATAGATTCCTGTCCCAGAGACTTCCCATACTCTGGAACAGGTTACCCATCTATGTCAAGCAAAGTTCTTCATTAGCACTCTTCAAGAAATATCTTGATGAGTGGATGGGAAATAGAAAATACACACTGGGGATCACTTCTGTGTCTCTGCTCGACAGTGGCACAGGAAAATAACTTTCTTGGGTGGCGTAAGCCAGGGAACCTTGTTGGCTAGGCTTATGTAGGCCCTTGGGCCGATAGCCTAGTACCTACCTATGAACCTATGAACACTGCTTTCTTTGCCTTACATGTCAGTACAACACCATTCTGGGAAGAGAAATCCATACCCTTCAACTGTCCCTTATTTTCAGGGATTTCCCTGGCTTTGACTCAAATTTTAGCTCTGCCCCTCTTTATTCCTCCTAAAACTGGTGACTTTTGGAAAAAGGGTGGTGAATTACATTTAAGAAAATAATGAGTATTTGTCTTTGTCCTTATAAAATGGTCAACTTGACCTTGTTGTCTGGCCATCGCTCAGATGTTAAGTTGAACAAGCAATTTAGAACATGTATATCAATTGACAATCTTTTATTCTGCCAATGTCTCAAGTTAATGGTACTAATATTTTAAGTGTCCCTGGTTGTCACTGCTTATTTCTGGATTTGTCCCTGATTCTATTGAGATTTGTCCCTGATTGGTGGAGAGCTATGATGAGAGATCTATAATTAAAGTATTAAAGTGGAAATATTCTAGACACCTGGCAGTGTGAACCTTGGCTCTAGATGAATGTCACTGTTGAAGTGACACCCTGACCCCATGTGCAAAAATAGGAAAAGGGGTTGTGGATGGACGGCTGGATGATAGAGGTAGGGTATCAGTTGTACTATATGAGTAGGAATAGAAGGAGGGAGTGGAGGACAAGAAGAGGAGTGTTTTTTTCATGCACTTGTGCAGTTATTTTCCTACATTAGGATTCCAGCCAATTAGACAAGCTGCTAAATGTTTTGTGTAAGAGGGAGGCTTAGCATTTGTCTAAGAAACAAGATCATTTGTAGGACTCCTTTAGGTATTCATTCTTGTTATTTTTTGCAGCACTGAAAACATGAAAATCACTTATTTTAAGGATCTGTGAATGGGATTTTGTTGGGACAAACAATAATAACAGGAAGTAAAATTACAGCATGCAAAATAAGGTCTTCCGGGTATGGATTACTTTAAAAAACAGTAGCTAAGCAGATTCGGTTCTGAAATTCAGTTTGCTTGATGTAAAATGATGTGTGCCTTGAATTCTGTCCAGGCTCAGCTGGCATTATTACAGGACAAGCATTTTAATGTTGAGTGGTTTTATCTTCACTGCCATTGGACAGTATAGCTGCAACACTTGTACAACACTTTACATTATACAGAAATCCAAACATTTAAGAGTAGACAAGGTTAAAAGAAATAAATCAGTTTAGTTGACCTCAGTGGGATTTGCCTTGTTCAATTTAACATCTTAGCAATGGCCAAGCAACAAGGACAAGTTGACCATTTTATAAGGACAAAGACAAATGCTATGCTACTGGGGTCAGGAAAATGTTGTTGTTTCTCAGAAGCAAATGGGAAATTGAAATCTCAGTACAGAAACTTGTTGAAATGTGACTACTAAATATCTAAGGACATGGCTAGACTCATTTTTCTCATCTGATACCCATACTTGCTATGTTTTCGATAATTGGGGGGGGGGGGCATTGTGGACTCCAGAGAAAAGGTCTGGTTAATATGCAAATGCTTAGAGTTCTTCTGTGTCTTTTGGAAGTAAATATGAGTTTGATGGTTGCTTCTTCCTAAAAACAATGAAGTAATGTGGCAGAAAAGAAATCCAGCTTATGAAGTTCAGTTCAATTATGGCCTATATTTCTGGGCCAAAAGATGAATGTTTAGAACTGAGTGTATTTTCAGGAGGCTGTCTTTGCAAAGCATGTTTCTAAGAGTTAATGTGATCAGCTCTTACTCAACATACTAAAGGAAGATTTAAAAATTTTAATTCTGATTTTTAGGTTCTGTAAGGATAATTACATGGCTGTAGCATGAAAGGAGAAAAGGATCTTGTGCTTGTATTGGTGGTCAGCTGGAGGGAGGGGCACACAAAGTAGTCTGTATGGTGTTTGGTGGAGTCTAATGGTGTCCTGGTATTCTTGGATTCTTGGATAGCCAACGTGTAATAGGAGAGGAGAAGTAGATGTGGTTACATCGTGTGAGTATGAGAGGTTAAACAACTCTAGCAAAGAAGAGAGACTTTTGGCAAAGCTGAAAATGATGGACACAAGCTGAAATGTTGTAAGAAATAAAACTAAAGAAAGAAGAAGTTTCAAAATTAAGCAGACAATGCTTTTTACTGTATTTTATTGCTATAAACAAATCTGCACTATTGTACTGAAATTGTTTGCCTTACAGGGCCTGTTAAATCACTTTTGTTACTGTCATACTGTTTGTAAAACTTTTTTAGCTAGTTTCACTGTGTGAAAGGTATTAACTGGAACTTTTCTCTATTTGTTAAGCATCTGTTTGTTTGTTCTGATTTCCTGCCAAGGAGTGTATCATATAACTGATTTGTTTGCATTTAAAAACATTCTCTAGAGTCTCATTGATTCTTTATCTGTTTAAAACTTTAATTTAGTGTCTCACTGCTGTTTTTTTGCTGTGATAACCATTTCTGTAGTGTTTTCTGACTAAAATAGTGTAGCTAGTAGCTGTAGCATAGTTTCCCACCCTCCGTTCCTATTGGTGTCTTGTTCTTATACTTGGTAGCTTTGCAGTTGACCCCTAGTGTAAATTTGTTCTGAGACACTCCTCCCAGTCCAGTGTCATTAGCTCATTCTACCTAATACAGAGAGAACATTTGGGAAGGCCAACCCACTTAGTTTCTTAACCTTGAATTATCTCCTTTCTCCCTTTCCACTTTACTAAAAAAAAATGTATTTAGCTGCTTTTACAGTATTTGTGTTTCCTCCTACTCTATCACTTCATCTTACATTTTCAGCTACTTGTTCTCTAAAGTGTTCAGTTGCATCTTCTCTGCTGCATTTATTACTGCTTGTTTTTAGCCTGTTTAAATTTTAAGTTTATTCTAAGCCTCTTAGTTTTGGTTTAAGCACTTGGGCTTTAGGCCTAACCCTTAGTTCTCCCTGGCCTCTCTCCCTCAGATCCTGACAAATATGGATGGACAATTTCCTATGGTTTCTCCTGCCAGCCTGGTGGATATGGGCATCTTGAGACAGTGTAGCAACTGCATCATAGGTTCATAGGTTCATAGGTGTGTACTAGGCTAATGGCCCTGGAGCCTTTACAAGCCTAGCCCATAGGATTACCTTGGCATTGTGCCACCCAACCTTAGTTCCTAGTGCCTCTGTCGAGTAGAGCCACTGGAGTCATCCCTGGGGTGAATTTTCTATGTCCCATCCACTTATCAAGATTTCTCTTGAAGAGGGTCAGTGAGGTGCTCTCCTTGACATGTATGGGAAGTCTATTCCATAGCATGGGCAGTCTCTGGGTTATGAACCTGTCCCTCCAGCATGTTCTGTTGATTGTGGTAATGAGGTTGAGGTCTCTGGAGTGTGTGGTGCGGAGGGATTGGGATTTCTTTAGATGTAGCATTTCTAACAGAGCTGGGTCAGTCATGTACATGGACAAGCATCTACTACTACCACCTAGGAACACAATTAGTGAGAGATGCAATTACATAAAGAAGCTAAAGTCTATGCTCTCTCCCTCACAAGCCAGTCTATCTGGCATTGAGAAGATTGTCATCACAATCACTACACCTCAAACACCACCCACAACTACACAACATACACCCACATATGTGGTTGTTTGTCAGGTTCCAGAATCCACCATATCGCACATGCATTCAAGTCTCTCAACAACAGGTACTGTTATAACTCTGTCATAGCCCATGTTGGCGTGAGCGACTTGAGACATACCTCCCTGGGCTATATGAAGAGAGACATGATTGAGCTCGCTGAAAATGTGTTCCAGGCAGGTATACCCCTAGCTTTAAGCAGCATTCTGCCATCTCTCAGAATGATGCCTCAATACAAACAGAAAATGATTGACTTTAACAATTGGCTTAGTTTCTGGTGTCATTCTAGGGGGATCCAGTGCCTGACAGCCTGGGAAGATATGATCGACAGACCACGATGTTTTGCTAGAGATGGCCTGCATCTGTCTCACCTGGGCTTCAGGCTTTTGGCAAAGGCCCTTGCCTCTCCCATAGTGCCTTTTTAGGAAAAGTCATGAGGTTGATACTACCAATATACAAATTTCAACAAAACGCAAATTAAAGGTCATGCTGCTAAATGCTAGGAGTCTAAACATGAAACTGCACTCATTAGAAGCATTCTTAACCCTGGAAGATGCTGACATTTGTGCAGTCACAGAAACCTGGTTCAAAGCTGCAGACAGCACCCCAGCCTTACCTGGTTGTTCATCCTATCATACATTCAGACCTCAAAATTTGGGCAGCAAAGCCAAAGGAGGTGGAGATTCAATATATATTAAAGACACACACACCTCCAGGCTGGTCAAACAGTATGATGCACAAGAGACACTCCAGGTGCAGTTAACTGTTGACAAGACCCCTATTCAAATTATAGCTAGTTACAGGCTCCCAAATTTGACTCAAGATGCCCACTCCACCTATCTGGACCTCTTCAAATCTATCAAGATTCACCCCTTTACCCTGATCCTGGGTGATTTAATTACCCAACAATAAATTAGAAAAACTCCTCATGCCAGAACACAAATGCCCAGAGATTCCTTGATTTTATCAATGCAAATGCCTTGGAACAGCTAGTCAATACCCCCACAAGAGGTGATAATATCTTGGACTTGGTGTTAACCAACATGAGTAACCACTGCAGCACCCCTATGGTATCATCCTCCCTGGTAAGATAGGACCATAAGGGGGTCACTTTTGAAGTCACCATCTCCACTGACAACCCTGTAGCTTGGGTCAAACAAAAACTTCTCCAAAGCTGATTACAACCTCCTGTGGGATGGTATAAATAGCTTCACAGCCCCCTCCCCACTGTAGAAACTGATAACAAAGTCCAAATCTACACCAAAGTACTATACGAGCATTTATATAAATGCATGGAATCAGGAATACCTGACAGGACAAAATCATCCCCTGCAAGGAAGAGTAAACCTGTCTGGTGGATATCTGCAATAAATAAACTATATAACAAAAGGAAAAATTGCTGTCCAGGACCAAGAAGGAGCAGGTGACCAACTGGAAGCAACCTCTCCTTAGCCTGAACAAGCAAATAAGAGCACTAGTGAAATCCTCTAAAGTCAACTTCGAGTCCAAATTGGCCACATCTACTAGAGACAATCATAAGGCCTTCTTCACATATGCCCGCAATCTCAAAGGAAGCACCCACATCTGTTCAGTACTGGTGATTAAGGACACCACATACACAAATGCTGTAGATATAGCCAGTCTACTGGCTGACATATTCACCAAAAACTTCTCCCCTCTGTCACCCCCATCAGTAAATCAGGACATCCATAGTACCTGCCCCCCCCACCCCTTATCTCTAGGGAACAGGTCATCACTGCCCTCTCAAAGGGAAAAAATATGGCCTGCATGGGACCCAATAGCATCCCAGGCTGCATCCTACATGAACTCAGGCATGAACTTGCAGCACCATTAGGCACCCTATTCAACCAAAGCCTGAGTACTGGCTTTGTCCCAGCCAAGTGGAGGACAGCCACTGTCATCCCTTTACACAAAGGTGGAGCATCCACCAATGCAGGAAATTATAGACCCATCAGCCTAACTAGCCTGATCTGCAGGGCCATGGAATGGATTATCATGGACCTCATTAACAGGGATATTGGCAACCTCCAAACACTCAATCCCACACAGTTTGACTTTGTCAAGGAGAGGTCATGTCTGTTAAATCTGGTTGACTTCTTTGAGACAGTCACCAAAGCCATGGATGAGGGGAAGACAGAGGACACCACCTATTTTGACATGGCCAAAGCCTTCAACACTATTGCCCACTCGGGCATAGTGGATAAATTCTCTCAACTAAGCATCAATCCATATGTTACCAGATGGGTAGCAAACTGGCTTATGGATAGAACCCACCTAATCAAAACAGGGGAAGCCACTTCAAGCAGTAGACCTGTAACAAGCTCTGTACCCCAGGGATCAGTCTTGGGGCCTCTGTTATTCAGGATATACTCCTCCGAGGTGCAGGCGAAAACCAGTGGGCTATGGCTGACCAAGTTTGTAGATGACTGCAAGCTGGGCTCAGTCATCAACTCCCCAAGTGATGTGCATGTCCTCCAAGTGGGTCTCACTCTAACAAATGACTGGTGCCAGAAACAGCATCAAGCTGAATGCCAAAAAATGCATCATCTTCCCCTTTTGGGAGAGTGAAGTCCCCACATATTATCACATTAATAACAACATCCTAAGAACACAATCAGTAGTGAGGGATTTAGGCACCCAGGTTGATAGCAAACTGACTTTTGACCACCATGTTGCTTCCATTGTATGGAAAGTTTTCTACGTGGCCCACCTCATAAGTAAGGGTATCTCATCCAGGGACAAAGAGGTCATAACATCCCTGTATTCTTCCCTTATAAGGCCAATTATTGAGTACAATGCCCCCTTCTGCATGTACCTCGCAAAGCAAATGCAGCAGTTGGAGGGACCACAGAGGTTTCTCACCAGAAGAATCCAGGGCCTCAAACACCTACCCTACACAGATAGGCTAAAAGCCTGCCCCTCTACTCAGTTTCATACAGACTCCTCAGAGGTGACCTCTGTCTGGCATACAAGGCAATCTCAGATTCCACCTTGGTGGGATTGCTGCATATCCGCAAGTCAAGCTCCACTCAAGCAACCTGTACGCGTGACCTCAGCCAGATCTGTGATATCAGTAGGACTTGTTGGCAGGACAGATTTGTGTCCCAGAGACTCCCCCATCTGTGGAATAGACTCCCTCTCCATGTCAAGCAGAGTACCTCATTATCCCTTTTTAAGGGCAACCTGGATAACTGCATGGGAAACAAAAAATACACCCCTGAGATTCCACCTTTGTCCCCACTGGACAGGGGCTTTGGGTGCTGACTTGTCTAAACATGGGCTAAATAACTCTTGGCTAGGGTTATAAGGGCATCAGAGCCAATAGCCTAGTAACCTCCTATGATTCTATGATCCTATAATATGGTGGAGGAGTTGAACAGCCCCATAAAGGGGAAGCGAAGAATAATTATTTTAATGCAAAGAAAGTAGACACAGGCAGTAGCTCACCCAATAAAGGATCTGACATGGATATGGCGGATATGGGTATACTGAGACTATAACAATTGTCTAATATTCACTGACAACCATTTAATCCTCAAGGAAACAAATACAGTATGCAAGAGATGCATATACACAGTGTCTGTACAGGCAAAACTCGCATATACAAACACTCGTAACAACAATCTAGTTGTGACCCACCACACATAGTACCCACTCCACACATAGTCCTACTTATGCTGAGGCACCTAAATGCAATCTTCCTGAACCCCAAAGACCTCCCATTGATTCCACCTGTAAAAATTATCCTCAGCAAACCTGAAAGCACTCAATAGAAACAACACCTAACACTGTACATACAGCAATACTCAGTGGACCCTCAACTACCAAGCACATAAGGCAAGCCAATATACTACCCAGGACTGTAGTCATAGGGGACTCCATTGTGTGACATACTGATGCCCCACTTACAAGGCTGAGCAAGGAGAAAATAACACTTAGTTGCCTATCAGAAGTCATGATCCGCCAAGTTATGCATGCACCCAAGTCACAGGTACCAAATGATTCATTCATAGTCCAAGTAGGTGTAAATGATCTGCGATGTACCTCCCCAGACTATATGAAGAGAGACATTATGGAGCTCTTGCACTATGTGTTACAGGCTGGTATGTGCCCAGCATTGAGCAGCATTCTGCCTTCACAAGAATGATGCCACAATACAAGCAGAAGAAGATTGACTTTATTAACCGGCTTTGTTTATCCTGTCATTCTAGGGGATACAATATTTGTCTGCATGGGAGAACATGGTTAACAACCCATGTTGCATTGTCAAGGATGGTCTGCACCTGTTTCTCACACATTCAGACCAGCAACTGCACAGACAGGGACAAAAGGTGAAGGTGTCTTAATTCTCATCAATAACAAGCGTATCTCTGGGTTGGTTAAACAGGATGACACACTGCACCACCTCCATCTCAAGATTACCTTAGACAAAGTCTCATACTATATCCTAACAAAGTGCTATGTTCCATGAAACCCATAGTTCATACTTAGACCTATTTGAGACACTCTCCATTCAGCCAAATATGGGGGATTTTAATTACTCCTCTATAAAATGGGAATCCTACATGACATCAAATTTGTTGGCACAGAGATTCCTAGATTTTATAAACACAAAAACCCTGCACCATTTAGTGCATACACCTAGTAGAGGTGCAAACATTTTGGACCTGATACTCACAAATATGGTAGATCACTGCACCCCCCCCCCCCAAGTGTCATGTCCTCTTCAGTAAGATTGGACTACAAAACAGTGTCTTTTAAAATAAGAATCAGTTCTGTAACCACAGCAAACCCTGTAATGGTTACCAACTACTCCAAGGCAAACTACCTTTTATTAATTGATAACCTGTCAAAATTTCAAGCCCCTCCAAACCCAGATAACACCACAGCCTATATGGAATTATTCACAGAATCTCTGTACAGCCATGTCAATGATTGCATAGAGGCTGCTACCCAAAACTAATTAAAAAAACAAACCATTCTGGTGAAATCCAAAATTAAACATGTTATATAACAAAAGAAGAAAGTCATAGCTAAAATGGAAATGTAACACCAAAAAGATTAAAAACTCTCTCCTCAGACTGAAAAGACAATAATTATGTCCAACAAAGTAAATTTTGAGGTAAAGATAGTGTCCCAGGTGAAGGACAGCCACAAGGCTTTCTGTAGCTATATCCAAAACATCACAGGCAGCACACAACAGTGAGCCGAACTGCTGGAAAATGGAAGAATGTTCACTGAAATGGGAGATACAACAAATCTTCTGACTGACAAATTCAGCTCCAACTTTACCCCTCTCGCACCCCCAGCTGCCCACCAGGAAACATAATCTAATATATCCCCTTCAACTATCAGTAGGGAGCAGGTCTTATTTGTGCTTTCTAAGACTAAGAATACAGCTTCATTAAGACTTTGATAATATCATAGACTGTCTCCTAAATAACCTGAAATATGACCTATTAGGGCCACTGGTGATACTTTTCAACAACAGCCTCCACAAAGGCTTCATGTCACATGAAGCTGCAGTGGTCATCCCTCTGCACAAGGACGGAACATCAATGGTTCCCAGGAATTGCAGACCCATTAGTCTGACTTTTCTCATATGCAAAGCCATGGAAAGAATTATTATGGAAATGATTAACAATGAGAGGAAACCTTCTGACTCTGGATGCAGCCAAATTTTGTTTCATCCAAGGCATGTCAGGCATACTGAACCTGGTAGATTTCTTTGAGAAGGTCACCAAGGCAATGGATGAGGGCAGAATGGTGCATACTGGCTACCTTGATCTAGCTAAGGCATTTGATACAATACCCCACGTGAGGATTGTAAACAAACTCACAGAGTTAGGCATAAACCCCTATGTAACTCACTGGATTGGATAGGCTCACATGATCCAGGAAATTAGGATTGGAGAGACCACCTCCACAAAGACGCCAGTAGGATCTGTGCTGGGTCCGGTCCTCTTTGGCATCTATTTTTAGAAGTTAAGGCCAATGTCAAGGGCCTCTGGCCTGCCAAGTTTGCAGGTGATTGTAAGCTAGGAGCAATCCTAGAAATCCCTCAGAATACTAACATCTTACAGGAAGGTCTAACACTGACAAATGACTAGTTCCAAAACCACAGCTTAAAACTCAATGCCACGAAATGCATAATAATACATTCTGGGAAGTTGGCAATGCAGGGGAAAGTACCTCATTAATACAACACCCCTAAAAGTAGACACAGTAGTCAGGGATTTGGGGACTCGTGTAGATAATAACCTGGCTTTTGACCAACATGTGTCTAAGGTACAAAGAAAATCATTCTATGTCACTCAATTTATACGCAAGAGCATGGTGTCTAATTCCATGGAAGTCATCATTCCACTATATTCAGCCCTCATCTGACTCATCATTGAGTATAACACCCTTGAGTATAACACCCCCTTCAGTGTGTACCTGACCAGGCAAATGCAACAAATAGAACATTCAGAGGTTGCTCACAAAAAGAATACAGCGTACACACACAATATCCTATGCAGCTCACCTCAAAGCCCTATCTCTGTACTCTATTTCCTACAGCCTGCTGAGAGGTGGTTTATGCGTGGCATACAAGGTATCCTTGGATCCTGTTCTTTCGACCTTTTCCATATCCACAAAATGAACAGCACCAGCACTATGAGATCAAAGGATTTAAACTTTGCTTGCAACTTTACCAAGACATTTTGGAGGGACAGGTATGTATCTCCGAAAATCCTCATTGGTATAACATTGACATCCATGTGAAGCACAACCCTTCCCTAACCCTATTGAAGTGCAAACTGGGCCAGTGGATGGGATATTGGAAATTCACCAGTGGATTGATAGCTATGACTCTGGTGGACAGAGGTAGACATTAAATCCTGCTCTAACTAACATAAGCCCCTCAAAAAACACTAAGGCACAATAACATGGGATCATGGGATACATTTGTATTGCATGGTGTGACAAACCAAAATGCTGCCAGCCCAGCTAGCTGGAATGTTGTAAATAATCATATGCCATTTGTGAATATTAATGTGATCCATAGGCTTGTCTTACAAATGTAAGAGAACTATATGTTATGTGGCTAGTAAACTAATGGTGCAGAAGTGTGTGTTGAACTGTATGTATGCCCCCTATTGCCCAGACCATAAGGTAGTTAGCACTGCCCCCAGAACCCCTTATCAGCTACTTTAAGCCCCTTCCCAAAGGGTGACAAATCTTACTGTGTAATGTTACTGTTATCCAAATGTAAGTGTGACCAACAGCAAGGCTATTGGAGTGGCCTATACAATGTCACCAAACACATATGCAAGTACACTAAGAGCTTAATTATCTCTAAACAAATTAGCCACAATTAAAAGGTTTAAATATATTTAATAATAAATAATAAAAACACAAGACAATACTCAGTAACTCAACACAGTGACAACAGAGTTCAGAATCACAGGAAATATTTTAAAACAACATTACAGTACAGTCTCAAATAAATACAGAAAATATCTAAGCTAATCTTATTATATTCCTATCTATTTCTAAGAGAGATTAGTGTAATCAAGTACTTACTATTAGCAAGGCAGATGTGCTGATGAGAGGATGTTTCTAGGTCCAAAGACAAATACAAAATGCCCAGACTTTCTCTGAGAGATAGTTTTTAAATTAATATCAAAACATTACTGCTGGGTCAGCTGGATGACATCACTATTTGTCACCTGCCTCCAGTTCCCAGGCTAACAGATACCAACAGAATTTAACATGTGAAAAATACTTATCTCCCAGAAGTTTGCCTAGAACTGAAAGTCGTAAAATAATTAACATTTTTACATTTGAAACCTAGTAATTATTTCTGTTTCCAGACAATAAGTAAAAACTAAATTAAAACTCCAGCCAAGCTCGAACTTCCACTGCGTGACCTCTCAAACCTCCTGTGTCAGAGGCACATGGGATATATGCAAATGGCCCTTATGAACACCAGGTGTTTCAGCTATATGGCGATTCTGAATGCCCATGACTTATTTATTTTTAAGTTGTTTCAATGGACAATTTCAGGCCAATGAATATGCATATCCACAGCTAGTGGGATTTGGCTTTATTGGCCTGAAATTGTCCATTGAAACAACTTAAAAAGAAATAAGTCATGGGCATTCAGAATCACCATATAGCTGAAACACCTGATGTTCATAAGGGTCATTTGCATATATCCCATGTGCCTCTAACACAGAAAGTTTGAGTAGTCACTCAGTGGAAGTTCTAGCTTGGCTGGAGTTTTCATTTAGTTTTTACTAATTTTTTCTGCGTGACCTTCTCACTCTTTGTTTTAGTTTTTCTGTTTCCAGGCAATAGGAAAACCTCTAGCTTTAGACATTGTGTCTGCTTGCTGCACTGAAATAACTTTTTTTATAGCACATCGTAAAACACTTTTAACTTATTTTCCTGATGTTTTGTAAGTTAACTCTGTATGTTCCAACTTCTCCTGTTAATATAGTTTATATACATTTCTGTTCTTTTCCAGTAGGGTACACTGTGGTTACATTCTTGAAGCTCAGTACATAACATATAGTTCAACGCACACTTCTGCACCAGTAGTTTAATATCCACATAACATATAGTTCTCTTACATTCGTAAGACAAGCCTATGGATCATATTAATATTCACAAATGACATATGATGATTTACAAAATTCCAGATAGCTGGGATGGCAGTGTCGCATTTCTACATAAGCCATATTAATATATTCAAGTGACATATAATTATTTACAAAATTCCAGCTAGCTGGGCTGGCAGGGTCTACCTTATATGCTCGCAACCCGAAAAACCCGAATCCAAATAGCGCGACACATAAAGAGCGACCTGCGAATACATCGAACGTACTAAAATGAGAAATTTAAAACCTTGAACCATCATAGTCGGCCAACCCACCACCCACAACACACTACCTACCCAAACACATTAAAAAAAACACATACATACACTAACCAAAAACCTACTTCTAACCCTAAATTAAAGCACCAAAGCCCTATTGCTAACTCTACACTAAATCCCACATACACAACTATCTATGCACTATCCTTAACCCCTCCCTAACCCTAAGGTCCATAACTACCGCACACTTCCCCTACGGAGCTATACCCAAACAAACTAAATATTCCACACACATACACTTATCAAAACCCTACACTAAACTTTACATACATTACCTACACAAAACCTTACATACACTACCTACCTATGCGCTTACCTTAACCCCTCCCTAACCCTAACCCTAAGGTCCGTAACTATCACACATTTACCTTATGAAGCTATACTGCAGACGGGTCAACTATGCAAATTCGATATTTCCACTTTCGCAGTTTTGTTTGACGTATTCGTGGTTTGCTCTTTACGTGTCCCACTATTTGGATTCGGGTATTTCAGCTTTTGAGAGCATAAAGTAGACCCGGGCTGGCAGCATTTCAGTTTGTCACACAGGGCTAGGCTTGTAAAGTCCTACGAGTATGCACCTACGAAACTATAAGAGATATGTAGTAGAAAGCTGGGTGAAAGGGTTAGGTCCAAACCAAGTTAATAGTGATATCTTGGAGAGATTCTTTGAGAAGATAAGCGATATAAGAGAGAAGGATGAAAACATTCCAGTTGGAGGTGACTTTAATAAAGTTCTGGAAGTATAGACAGATGAACTTTGGGAAAAGAAATTATCATGGAAAAAATAGAGAAGCTGTAAGTTGGATATGAAGAAAAAAGACCTGTTGAATTTGTAGGGAGTAAAAATATTTATTTATTTGATATTTTATTACATCTAATAGGAGGGACAACATGCAGGTTAGCAGGCTGTATATGATATTTGTGTGATAAGGGATGTAGGAGATCTGAAAGAAGTGAAGTTAGGGGAAAGGACTGTCAGACCATGCTGTACTCAGGGCAGTGTTGTGGACTGAATAATTGAGTAAGATAGGTGAATGTGACTTATATCAAGCAGCACATTACTCTAAAAGACTGCAATAACAGTATTATGCAAGGTTCTGAACTCCATATGCACCACTAGCAGCCCCATGCACAGGACCAGCCTCAGGTGAAATGGCACCCATCTGTTCCCCTCACACATCCTTTAGTCCCCTATTTCCTGTCATCTTGTCCTGCACACCTCATCTAGTTCAGTTGTCTACATTTTCACATATTTTGCCTTATTCTTCATCTTTTTTCTGAGTCCTACTCATATGCCCTAATTGGGCCAGATTGCACTGTAATAACTATGGAGGAAATAATTAAATTAAACTGGTGGCCATCAGAAGCTATGTTTGTTCTAGATGTTGTGAGGTGTATTTTAGAGTTGTTTCCTAAACTTTTGATTCAAAGATGGCCCAAACAAAAATCATAACTAAGGGAAAGAAATTCTATCTAACATTTCAACTTTCTTTTTTCCTGCATCATTTACACATATTCTAACTGCCAACAAGGTGACAGTACATTAAACAAATGGAGATTTTCAGCTTAAAAAATCAAGTCTAGACTGGTACTACTTTTAAGACAATTTTAATAATAAAAAAAATAAAGCATCTCAGCACTTTCATCCACATCATTCAAGACTTCATCAGAAATGAAAAGTGCTTCAGTACAAAACATTTATAAAGATCAATCCATCATCCAATTGCATATTTAAATAATTAAGTAATTAATAAGCCAAATAACACAATCATCACAATCAGGAAATCAATCCCCCTTAAAATACACAGGGGCAAAAGCATTCCCTATAATTTAGCTGCACGTAATTTTAGAATAAGCTGTATAGAGACATGGTCATTCAAACCAGGGTAGCTAAAGGCCTTAAATTGCCAAGGCATCTCCCTGTATTTCAGCCTGTTCTCCCAGTCACCATCCCTCGGGTTTATCTCTGCTAGCTCAATAATAGCAAATCTGAGTTCAACGTGGGACACTTCTTTTAGTGTGTGTTTATAAAGAGCATTGTTAGTATTTTTAGCTTTAATATTATGTTATAAGAATGCTCATATATTCTTTTTCTTAGGGACATCTCTGTCTTACCTACGTAGAAACAATCACATTTCATGTACATAGTTATGTAGATCACTCTACTACTACCACAATTACCTTTTTTAGAATTAAAAAAGTTACAAAGTACAAACTGAAGCAGATAAACACAAAAACCAGAAGTAGCTGGATGGAACCCACTCAAGTAATGCAGGCTGCAAATCACCACACAGTTGTAGAACGCAGAATCCACTTTATTAACTTCAGAACCTAAAAATCTAAGGATGAGCGCTTTCGTCCAGAAAGCTCTAGACTTCATCAGACAATTTACCCCACATAGTTACTTCCTTTTTATACAATTCAAACAGGAAGTTCCACTCAGTTATGAACTAATCAATGATGTCATTAAAAGTACAATATTTACAGTCACTGAATTTAAAAAGCAGACAAAATATACAAACTGAAAAAGTTCATGGAACACACCTCCCTAAAAACAAGGTCTATATTATATTTTTGAAAGTTTCAAACATCGAACACCATATGGTCGACACCATATGAGCGATGTTTGAAATTTCGAAAATATAATAAAAAAATAAAAATAAAAAAATATACTTACCTAAATGCTGTGCCCCCCACACCCCTGCTACTTAAATATTCCTACTCTGAGATCACACTGCATTGAAGTAAAGGGAAAATATTCCCTATGGCTATTTCTGTGTTACGTGCGCGATGTTTCGATGTTTCGACCAATCAGGTTTGCTCAATACGCCTTCGCCATTTACAATTTTTGATCACACGATAGGAACCAAAAAACACACTTTATATAAGCACTGCTTCATAAAATGACAATCAGGCCTGAATGAGTATATTTCCATTAGCCCAATTTCGAAATTGAAGGCATTGGAAAGATAAAAAATATATTTCTCCATTATGTATTTTAACATTTTCTGAATCTGAGGTGGTGGTGCTGCGGTAGTGTTGTCGCCTCACAGTAAGGTGCTGACCGGTTCGATTCTCAGCTGGAGCATCTTCTACGTGGAGATATGCGTGAATGGGCGTACCTTCATTGAAGGTTGTGCGTTAGGGCTGGCAACTCAGCACATAAAAATCAACTGCCAATCATTAGCGGACCGGAGTTCCGTTGTTGCGACCCCTAACCAGGAAAAGCCGAAAGACACAACAACAACATGTATTTTAACATTTTAAATAATTCACATGGTCAGTATTTATTATGTTAATGTGTATTTGTTTCTCTTAACATTTTCTACTATATCTACTTTTTAGTATTTAATTACACATATTTATTGTTTTAACATATTCAACATATTTAAATATTTATTGTACATTGTCATTTTATGAAGCAGTGCTTATATATAGTGTCCAGTGCCTATGTCAAGAGCGGATAGCATGCAGTGCTGTGATATTGTAGAAGCTATGCAAATTATGCATATACCAATTGCACATTTCAAAACAGTATTAATCTACAAAAGCATTTGTGTTGGCCAGCAAGTATTAGTGACAACGCTGTGTGCCTTAACATTTTACATAAGATGGCACCATTTGTTCACCTGTAGGTCAAACAGCTTTTATAAAATTAATGAAGTTATGAAAATACAGGTGATATTTATAACTGCTTTACCAAAAGAGCATTTATATCTCAAGAGTGTCTTCATTTTACCCACCATGTTTTAATGTAATTTTCACTAACACCACCCCCAATATGACAGTACCACACTCCATTTTTGCACTTAATGTAACCATGGAACTATATCCCAATTTTTCATATCTTTTTGTAAAGACTCTTTAATAACTCCAGCTCTGCATTTCCCATGCTGACCATTTCACTGTCATTCTTAGCAAATCATGTTAGCTTGTAGGTTCTACCTTGCTAAGTTAGTTTTATGAATGTACCTTAACCAACACTTAAGAAATTAGACTTTGAAAACAGTGATGAGAATACTCGTTTCAGGAGCACAGGGAAGTCTCCAGTAAAGATGAGTTTACTCTTAAAGGATACACAAGAATTCTGTTCTCCTGATGAATATACTCTTGTAGGGAACAATAAGTTAAAATAAGCAACTGACAGCAAGGTCAACTGCTTTCATCCATAGACGGCATCTACTCCAACCCAGCAGTTAAAACCATTTCTTTGTGCACTTCAGATGCCTGACTATGACAACATAATACATTTCAATAATGAATTATAACCTTTGTTCTGTAAAGTATTCCAAGTTGTTTCACATAAATCACATTTATCCTGCAAAGCCAGAATAAAGAGCAAACAGACGGTCATTTTCCTTCACAGGCAGCCTCATCTATTACAGGTAATTTGTTTGTGCACATCCCATGTGTCCAACTCTTATAAAATAAAAGTAAAACACAAAACTCTATAAACTTCTCAAAGAGAATCAGTAATATATTGAGGGGAAAAGGGCCAAAATCTGGGGCATATTTTATACAGTGCTCTTACATTCTATACCTGAAGAGCTGATAGAAAAACAGGTTTGCACAGCATTTATTTTTTTGAAGAATAGGAGGTCAGAAACTCAAATATCGGTCATTGTTTAGTGAATACAACCTTTAGGACTTACCAGAAAACCACAAGTTTTATGATGGGCAAACCAGAAATAGAGATAATCTCAGGGATATTCATATGCCTCAGCTTACCTGCTTAAGAATCAAATACAAAGGCAAATTATAATTGGGGACTGAGAAAAAGGTCCAAAACTAGGGACAATTTTAATTATTATTCTAATTCATTTAAAAAGTTAATAGAACAACAAACTTTATTTAAACACACATATTTCTAAATAATAAGATTAAAATTCTAATATTATACATTATTAACTGATTATAGTCCCACTACTACTTTAATTCATTTGAAATATTAATATAACAGGGTTTGCAATACATCAACATACATTTTCTGAACAATAATCAGTACAAGCTTTTGGCAATATTGACTGACTGTATTCCTCACCAATTTTCCACAAAACAAAAAATACATTAAAAAAAAAAAATTTTTAGGAAGGACAGCACAGAAACACAAAGCACAACTAGGAAGAGTCTGCAAAATCAGAGACAGTCAAGAACTTAGCTCTCAATTTCTTTGCTCAAGAATCAGGGGCAAAGCCAAAGATAATTGGGAAGCAAAGGCCAAACATCACAGACAATTTTTTAAATATTACTCTCATTTAAAAAGTTAACAAAGCAACACATTTTCCATCAACTTGCATTTTATGAAGTATAAGCAGCGTGAAACAATAATGTCTGGCATTGCTGACTGTAATTCCCTTCAATAATGTAGCAGAAGTCAGCACATTTGGGAGGGAAAGGGAAAAATATGAGGCCAAAATCAGTGAGGATCTGAAAAAGCAGGGACAGTTGAGAGGTTTGGTTGACAGTGACAGGAGCATTGTGAAATTAGAGGCCTTTGGCAGTGGACAGACACATTTGCAGGCATATCCCTCAATGTGCTAACACTGAAAACAGAAACAAAGACCCTTGGAAAATAGGGACATCCAGCTAAAAATCAGGATATCTAATTAATGTAAAATTTGAATACCAAATAACACATAACATCTCCTATGTCCAGTAGGAATGTGGGATACTACTCAGAAACATATGTTTAAAAAACAAGAGAGTGACAGAAATGATTAAAAAATATAAGCTCATTGTCAGAGACAGTTTAAAATTTGCAAACTTTAATGAACTGTATTACAAAAATGCTGTCAAGGTCATTTATTTTCGCTTCAGAAAAAGGAAGATGAAATATGTGTTCTCTTTCTTTAAATTATTATTGCCATTAGTGTGCTTGCATTTAGTGTGGTTTTCTGTGTACTAGACAGCTTCAAAAATTACATATGATGAAAGGGATACAGACAATTGAATGCTGATGTTTTTCCTGGTATAAATCAAATAGCATCATTGAAACCAATATTGAAATACAAACAAATACGTCTGCACAAGTGATTTTACCTTAAGATTTTAGTTAATTGCTAACTGGATAATTGATAGGCTGTGTATGTTTATTATATAATGCTGACTGTTGTCCTATTGTGTTATACACTGATGAAGGGTTGTTTCAACCTGAAAGTTTTGTTCTTGGATTAAACAGCTTGTCTCAACAGCGTTATGTGATTTCCTTTTTGTGCTGGATATGTAAATCAAGCCTGAAAATGGGGACATACCTCCTAAAATAGGTCCATTCTAAATCAGGCCGTTAAATAGGAATATTCCTCCAAAATTAGTTAAGAGGTCTGTTTGTAACACAACTTCCCTCATTTTTTTTTCTGTTAAATATGTGTGGGCTTTCAGTAGTTGTTGTCTGACAGCAAGGAATAAAAACCTCCATGAGACTGAGTGGGTAAGTGCCAATTTTCAAAGTTTTTTTAATCCTTGCCATTAGACAGCAACTGCTAAAGTCAGCACCTCCCTATAGAATTCCTTTTGGTTAGGAGCACCTTTTTGACTATTTTTTTAATTAAAGAAATTGGAAAATAAATAAATACATACATACATACATACATACTGTACATACACACATAAATAAATAAATAAAGTTACCTCAGTCCCAGCTGAAAGGTGCCCTAGGCACGTTAAACTTGCAAAATTTAGTTCACCTAGGTATAAGGCCAGCCATGTCCATATGTCTTCAGCAAAAACTTTATTATGTAGCAATTATTATTAATTCCTTTAGTAAAGGGAAAAACTATGAGAAAGCGGATAGCCCCTAACTCTGTACAGTAAGTCTCAGGTGTTTATATCACTGAATAAAAATAAATAAAAACATAGTTCAAATGAACTGAAAGAAAACTTTACTGAGCTATTAAAGTGAAAGATAATTACTTTTGTCTACTAAACTATTTTTAAGAGCAGCAAACTTCTTCATATCAATGCTAATGGCAGAGTAACATAGTTTCTTCACTATATTTCTTAATTCAACAATGTTAAAGTTACAATCCAGCAGTTTCAGTACAAAGTAACTTCCCATCCCCAGGCTTCTTGTCAGTCAGGATGGGATGGAAGGGGGACAAGTATCATAGTCAGTCTGACGTAGTGATGGGGGTGGGAAATAGGCAAGGAATGGTAAATGTTGCAGGAACTGATTCTGGTACCTGAATATGAAAAGGAAAAATATTTGGAATAGTCAGGGTGGAGAGGCTATGTGCTTTTCAACTAGGTGCTAGGCTTCATTAAATCAAGTGACCAGGAGGTTGGATCCTTATGAAAGTTGCAAAAATTGTGTAGGTCTGTGTGGAGGTCAAAGTATGAGTTATGAAAAGGAGCCTTAGTGAACAAAATCCTGTTTAATGTACTAAACTCACATGAACTGCTGTGACGTGACAGAATGCAGTCTGTGACAAACTGAATTGAAATCAAGTAATATATTACCTAGGTAAGCAAACTAGGTAAAACTACAAAAGCAATAAACATCAGCAAACATATCCAAAATGTAAAAACAATAGTTATATATATAGTTATATATACAAAGTCCCATAATCTGATAACACTGAAATCAAACAGGATGGATACAAGGCAGAGAGTGGAGACAGACATGAGGTCTCAGTGGATGTTTAGAGAAAGAGGTTGGAAGAAAACATCTAGTGCATAAACCGCAACAGAAAAAGTTGTCAGGGATGAAACTCAACAAGACCTTAACTCTTATTGGAAACTGAAACAGAGAAAGTTGTCAGGGATGAAACTCAACAAAACCTTATCTCATATTGGAGGTTCATAGGTTCATAGGTGTGTACTAGGCTAATGGCCCTGGAGCCTTTACAAGCCTAGCCCATAGGATTACCCGGGCATTGTGCCACCCGACCTTAGTTCCCAGTGCCTCTATCGAGTACAGCCACTGGAGTGATCCCCAGGGTGAATTTTCTATTTCCCATCCACTTAATAAGATTTCTCTTGAAGAGGGCCAGTGAGGTGCTCTGTTTGACATGTATGGGAAGTCTATTCCATAGCATGGGCAGTCTCTGGGTTATGAACCTGTCCCTCCAGCATGTTCTGTTGATTGTGGTAATGAGGTTGAGGTCTCTGGAGTGTGTGGTGTGGAGGGATTGGGATTTCTTTAGATGTAACATTTCTAACAGAGGTGGGTTAGACATGGCTTTGTTAGTCAAGCAGAGATCGCCTTTAAGTAGGCAATATGAGACAGTGAATAGTTGAAGTTTTTTGAGTCTGTCCATATAGGACAACTGTTTAAGGCCTAGAATCCTCTTTGTGAGGTACTTTTGTGACCTCTTCAGTTGTTGCAGGTGCCTAGTGAGGTACATGCCAAATGGGGCATTGTACTTGACGATTGGCATGAGGGAAGAGTAGAGGGAGACAATGACTGCTTTCTTCCTGGACGCAAAACCCTTAGTAATGAGATATGTTACGTAGAAGGACTTTCTGACCACAGTGGAAATGTGGTGGTCAAAAGAGAGGTTGCTGTCAACCTGTGTTCCCAGATCTCTTATAATGCCTTCTGTGTTCAGTGGGCTACCATCGATGTGGTAATTCATGAGAACTGGGTTTTTCCCAAAGGGGACGACAACACATTTTTTGGCATTAAGCTTAAGGCCATGGTTCTGACACCAGTCGTTGGTCTCAATGAGGCCTTTCTGTAGGATGTCAACATCACTTGGGGAGTTAATAATAGCTCCCAACTTGCAATCATCTGTGAACTTTGTCAGCCAGAGTCACTTTGTGTTGGCCTGGACTTCAGAGAAGTAGATA
Source organism: Protopterus annectens (assembly GCF_019279795.1). NCBI lineage: Eukaryota > Metazoa > Chordata > Ceratodontiformes > Protopteridae > Protopterus > Protopterus annectens. The sequence goes on along the minus strand of NC_056741.1, from coordinate 1,360,260,954 downwards.
CCAAACAGGAGAGGACCCAGGACCAAACCCTGTTGGACTCCACTAATGACTGGTCAGCAGTCTGACTTGGAGTTGGCTACTTTCACACTGTGGGTTCTATCTGTGATCCAGTTTGCAACCCACCTAGTGATATAGGGGTTGGTGCCAAGCTTAGTGAGTTTTTCTATGATTTCTGAGTAAGAAATGGTATCAAAGGCCTTGGCCAGATCAAGGTAGGCTGTATGAACCACCTTGCCTTCATCCACAGCTCTGGTGACTGACTCAAATAAGTTGACCAAGTTAAGCAGGCATGATCTACTCTTCACAAAACCAAACTGTGTGGGATCCAGAGTTTGGAGATTCCCTATATCCTTGTTTATTAGGTCCATGATGATGTGTTCAATAGCTTTGCATATCAGACTTGTCAGGCTAATGGGGCGATAGTTCCCAGGGTCTGTACTCGCTCCTCCTTTGTGGACAGGGATGACTGTAGCAGTGCTCAATTTGGAAGGGTCAAAGCCTGAGGTGAGGTTGTGATTAAACAGGGCACACAGGTGAGGTGCCAGTTTACTCTGTAGTTCATGTAGAACACAGCCAGGTGTATTTTCAGGTCCCATGGAAGCTGTATTCTTGGCCTTGGACAGTGCTGTTTTAACCTGTGTAGCAGCAATACTGGGTGCCTGAAAATCTACTAGTATTGTGATTGGTCCTTTCGGTGGGAGAGGGGTAAAGTTGGCACTGAATCTGTCGGCCAGTATATTGGCAATATCTGTTTACTCGTTATAGTAGGTACCATTGTGCAGTAGCTCAGAGCAAATCTAGGTATTGCCATGGAGATTCTTTAAATAACTATAGAAGGCCTTGTGGTTGTTTTTACTATCTGCTGCAATTCTGTTTTCATAGCTAGCTTTAGAGGGTTTGATGAGAGATCTCAACTTTTTATTGAGGCTGATAAGGGAGTTTTTCCAGTCCTGGGACTTCACCTTACTCTGCATCAGGTTCCTCTTTCTGTTATAGAGTTTGTTTATGGCAGGAGACCACCAGATTGGCTTCCTTTTTTTGGAAGAGAGCATCTTGTTTCTATTGGGTATGGTGATATCCATGCATTTGTGTACATGTTCGTACAGTGCATTGGTGTATGATTTGGTGGCCATTCAACTATTATCCATTAGCATGAGTGCCATGAAGTTAGCCACCTCTATTTTTAGGAGCCCAAAGTTTGCTTTGGAGAAGTTTTTCATGGTAATTACCTTTGCGGGTGGGGGGATGAGGATTTCCAAGGTGATTAGTTTGTGGTCGGATCTAACCAAGGAGGAATTGACTATTGGTGTAGAGCAATGATCGCCCATGTTAGTAATGACCAGGTCAAGGATGTTGCTACCTCTAGTGGGGGTAAGAATGAGATGGTCCAGGGCACTGGAATTAATGAATTCCAGGAAACGTTGGGCAAGTGTATTGGTGCATTAGTAGTTTTCCCAGTTAATGGAGGGGTAGTTGAAGTCACCTAGTATGACAGTCTTAGGTTGGACCCTAATATTCTCCAGGGTGCTTAGGAACGTGGAGTATGCGTCTTGGGACATGGTTGGGGACCTAATAGCCGGCTACAACCTGAATCACTGTCTTACCCAATGTTAGCTGCACCTGAAGTATTTCTGATGCGTTATGTTGGGCTACTAGTCTATAGGTGTGTGCATCCTTTATGAATATGGAAACACCACCCCCTTTGGAGCTTCGGTCCAAGTTCTGGGGCTGAAAGGTGTTGAATGAGTTACAGCCTGGTAGTGCAGGGGTGCTTTTGTGCCTTGGACCAGATCTCTGTTACAGCACAAATGTCGATTTTATCCATTTTAAGGAGTGCTTTCAGCAAGTGCATTTTGAGATTTAGACTTCTAGCATTGAGCAGCATGACCCTCAGATTGCATTTGTTTGTAGCTGTTACGGTGGTAATTTGGTCTTTGGAGCACCGCCTAAAAAGGCACTGTAGGGGTGGCAAGAGGCTTGGCCAGCATCTGGAAGCTCAGGGGTGACAGATGCAGGCCATCCCTGGCAAAGCATCGAGGTCTGTCAATCATGTCATCCCAGGCAGACAGATACTGGATCCCCTTAGAATGACACCAGAAACTTAGCCAATTATTGAAATCAATCATTTTCTGCTTCTACTGTGATATCATTCTGAGTTATGGTAGGAGGCTGCTCAGGGTTAGGGTCATACCCACCTGGGCTACATAATCATAGAGCTCCTCCATGTCTCTTTTCATGAAGTCCAGGGATGTATGTCTCAGGTCATTCACACGGACATGTACAATGACAGAGACATATTTGTACTTGTTGTTGAGGGACCTGAGTGCGTGCATTTATGTTGTGGATCCTGGCACCTGACAGGCAGCTGACTGTTACTTTCTCCTTATTCAACCTAGTGAGTAGGACATCGGTGTGCCTCACTATTTAGTCACCTATCACTAGTGTGTTGAGCATGCTGTTTTGCCTTAGGGGCTTTGGTTGAGTGGAACACTCTTTAGGAGAGTTATGTGTCTCCTGATTAGTGTTGTGTTTGGTGATCAAGTGCATTTCTGCCTTGGAGGTCTCTGCTGTTTGGGTAGATTTTTACTGAGAGCCTCCACAAAGGTGGGTGTGTGGTTTATGTTTTTATGTAAAGGCAGTGCTGGTATGTGTTCTGGAGGGCTATGTGTTCCATGTGGTGTGGTGCAAGTGCTGACCTTCTCCTCTTGACCAGCTATTCCAGTCTTGGCTGGAGAGTGTGTGGCTTCCAGTTTAGATATATAAGTGCATCTCTCATAAGTCTGAGTGTTGGGAGGTAAGAGGAGAGGGTTGTCAGTGTACATGAGACAGTTGCTACATTGCCTCAGGATGCCCAAGTTCACCAGGTTAATAGGAGAACGCACAGGAAACTGACCTTTAGACATGCCCAGAGGGGTGGGCATTAATAATAAGTAATGGAGCTGTTTCCTTGCAGAGCATTAAGTGCTGGTAGCACTTTTGTGTGGTACAATAATTGCTACAAGAAGTCTGGTAAAGTGCTAGACTAATAAGCTAGTAAAAGTGCAGGAAAAGTGAGAACTAACAGATCTAAGGGAAAAATTGAAGAGCAGACTTTTTGGCACCACTCAGAAGCTTACAAACAGTCCTAGATACAGCCAATCTGTATCTGGGCTAGACTAGTTACAGGAAAGGCAACAAATAAGCGCAAATGCGGGCTTTTAAACCAGAAAGTTGAAAAAGAAGGAAAAACTTCCTAAACGGCCAATAAACTAAAGTTTCTGGGTCAGAAACCACTCCTCTTGTGGTAGATAGGCTACCTAGTGCTTACCACTCCCACTGATAAGCTAGAAGGCATCCCTCCAACACAGAAGGGCTTGGGGGCTCAGAAGCTTACAAACAGTCCTGGATACAGCAAATCTGTATCTGGACTGGACTAGTCATAGGAAAGGTGGGAAACAAGAGCAAATATGGGCTTTTTAACCAGAAAGTTGAAAGAGATGGATAAACTGCCCAAACGGCCAATAAACTACAATTTCTGGGCGAGAAACCACTCCTCTTGTGGTAGATAGGCTACCTAGTGCTTACCACTCATGCTGATAAGCTAGAAGGCTTCACTCCAACACAGAAAGGCTTGGGGGGCAGAGAAGCTTACAAACAGCCCTGGATACAGCAAATCTGTATCTGGACTAGACTAGTTACAGGAAAGGCAGGAAACACATGCAAAAGTGGGCAAAAGTATTAGGTATGCGCAGGGGAATCGGTCCCATAGTGTAAGTGAAAAAAATTTTAGTTGGGTATAAGAGGGGTAGAAAAACAGGATTACAGCAGAATGGGCATGGGTAACTACTTACCTGTGTTCATCCTGTGCACCTAGCAGATTAGATGGTGTATGTGGATAATGGCAGTAAGAGTGCTGCTTGGGCAGTGGGAGGGTAGTCCAGGAAAACACTCCTATGAGGATACTAATGTAGAACTGAAAATAACTCTGAAAATATTAATCAGTACTTGGTGAGTGCTCCAAGTACCCTGAGTTCCAGGGTGCAAATGGTTATGTTTCTCCTGTTTCCATAAACTATGTCACTGCACAGTATCAGGTGAGTGAGTCTGAGATGGAAATTCATCCATCAAATTTGTGGATGTTGTGATAGGATGGTCCATTCAAATCCTGGTTGAATGTAGACAGTAGTATTGATGGATGTGCTCATATGGGAAGGCCCTTGTTAGTCTCTGACAAATGTTTAATACAAGTCTTGATATGTCAGATCTCTTCCTGTCCACACCATTCTGTGCATTCTATACCCCATTCTTGTATCTCAAAACTTTTTTATTTATGACACTTTTTACTTTATTTGTGGTACAGTAATAGAACTAGGTCAGAGATTTTAAACATTAGCTGGAAAACATACTTAATGGTTTAGGTACTGCAGTGTGTAACTAGTGGGTGGGAATATATGAAAAGAAGGGTAATTAAAGTTTAGGGGATGGCCTTCCCAATATGATCATGCAATATGCACTGAGCATACTAGGGTGATATGCATTGGTATGGCCAGTTGAAATAAGAGTGGGAGGGGCTTTTAACATTAAATTTACATAAAGAACAGCCATCTCAAGAGCAACTGGAGTTAAGAATACAACAGACACTGGGTGAGTAGGGCATGGGCAGATAAAATCAAAAACAGTCACAGAACAGTCTCATCAGGCAGATCTCACAGTCAAGCCTTATTCTGTTCTGTTGGGAATGGGTCTATTAACCATTGCTTGCTTTTTTCTAATGAGTGCAGCTTTTCTGTTCTTAGCATTTATGCTTTATAATGTTACAACTGATAGCATACTCTATGTAGTCCTTTCATTAAATGTATTGAAATGAAGAGAATACCATTATAATACAAGCATGCAGCTTCATCTGAAAACAAATTTAGCTCAACTTCATTTTTCCTCGCTTACACATTTGTAACCATTGTTAAAATATTCTGGGCATTTGCTTTTCCTTTGCCCGAAACTCTGTGTGAAATAAAATGAAATGTTGTTAAAATATTCTGGGCATTTGCTTTTCCTTTGCCCGAAACTCCGTGTGAAATAAAATGAAATGTTCTGTTACATTCACTTAATTACTGCTTCCTACTATTGGATATCAAAGAAAGTATAGTTTGTAAGTAAACTTATCATAACAGTAAATGTTCAGATGACCACTGCTGCAGCTGTGTTAGCTATATGGGTTATATCCTGCACAGGATATAAAGGTCGCCCTGCTTCCAAAGATTAAGGGAAGTTTCTGTGTGCCCAAACCATTACCATCTCAAGCAGAGCTGAAAAAAATAGCAGTTTGGGCACAAAGCTCTTCAGAGCTTTCAGAGCCCTGAAAGAGGTCAATGTTAGAAAAATAAAAATAAAATTTCCTTACCCTGGCATCAAAAAATTACCAGGATGGAGTGAATAGCTACTTTAACAGTGATAATTTGAACATCTACTGTTATGGTAAGCTTATTTACACAACTTTACTATTCTCTTCATATTGCTCACTGCTGCAGTAGCCATACCTATGTGGGTCCAGTATTAGAGCTTAAACTTACTGGGAGGAGAAAGGAGGACCCATGAGCCCCTGCAGAATGGTCCAGCAAAGCCTGGCCTAGACCTGGAGAAAGAATCGAGTTTGTAGTGCTCTGCATGCAAAGAGGAATATTTCTAGAATCCAGTCCTTTCCACAAAGTCACAGATGTTGCCAAGGCCCTGGTGAATTAAGCCTTCACCTGCCTAGGTTATGTCCTAATAGCATGAAGCAACCATTCTGAAATAATTTGCTTTGTCACAAGTTGTCCTTTTTTGTTGAATAATTGATCAAAGTTTTGGATCTGAGTTGTCTGTATGGATGATCCTTTCTTCTTCATTTTTAGGTTCTGGAAAGAAGACAAGGAGATAGATAGATAGCTAGATAGATAGATAGATAAGCTTGGATACCATTTTAGGCATAAAGGAAAACTCTAGAATATTGTGAAATGGAGCTGAAATTCTGGAGTGCCCAATATGCAAATTTCATCCATTTACTAGAGTAAAGCTTTTGTGTAGAAGGTTTATGAGAAGTTAACAGTATGTGTTGGACAGGGAAAGAGAGCATAGGTTGTCTGGCTACTAATGAAATTGGAGAAACGAAGCTCAAGCTGTCAGCTCGAGATTTGGAATGCCTGGATGAAGCATGCCTGTTGGGTGAGACAGGAGTTCTGGAGTTGGATCCAGAATCCAAGGCTGTCGAATTAGGTGAGGACAAAGGAAGGGGAACCAAATCTGTTGAGGCCAATAAGATGTAATGAGGATAACTGTACTTTTCAACCTGATTGCTTTCTGTAGGAACATGGGAATTAATGGAATTGGTGGAAAATCGTATAGGAGACTGGGAGGCCATTTGTGAAGAAGAGCATCCCTTGGTAACTCCCTCTCTGGGGGGATAACAGCAAAAAAGTTGCTGCACTTGTTTAGGGAAGAGGCAAACAAATCACAGAATGGCTGACCCCATCTTTGGAATATCCTTTCCAACACTTTCTGATTGAGGGACCATTCTTGAGGTAAAAGTATGTACCTGCTCAATTTGTCTGCTATCACATTGGACTTCCCCGAATTGTGCATTGCTATAAGAAAATGGTTGGATGAGATCACCCATTGCCACACTCTGAGAGCTTCTTGACACAATGGATAGGATCTGGTTCCTCCTTGTTTGTTGATGTTCCAAACTACTGTCATGATGTCCATTTGAATTGCAATTCTCCCCAAGGGAAGAGCATCTTGGAGAGTCTGCAATGCTAAAAGCACTGCTCTCATCTCTATGATGCTGATGTGCAAATTGTCCTCTATTGGGGACCAAGTGCCTTGAACTGTGCTTCCCAGACAATGCCCCCCCATCCTAACTGGAAATGTCCATGGTCATTGTGGCCTTGGGTTGAGGGAGAATGAAAGGATGACCCTTCAAAATTTGATTTGACTGAGTCCACCAAATAAAATCTCTTTTGCAGATACTGGTGATTATAATTGGCTTTGGCACTGGTTGATAAAGAACTGACCATTGTGTTGCAAGCAGCTACTGTAAAAATTTATTGTGGAATCTGGCCAAGGGAACAAGTGTTATTGATACTGCAATGGACCCCGGTGCCTGAAGAACTAATCTTGCTGGTACTTTGTTGCTGTTGATTATTCTCCTGACTTGAAACCTTACTGTCCACAGTTTTTGTGGGGGGAGGGAGGCAAATACAGTCTTTGTGTTTAAAGAAGCTATAAAATCCAGTGTTTGGGTTGGTTCTAGTTGAGATTTTTCAAAATGTATGGTTATGCCCAGGAAAGAGCATGTTTGGAGAACTTTTTCTCTTGCCTCTAGAAGTCAATGTCAGGTTGTGGTGGTGTTGAGTCAGTCATCCAAATATGGAAACACCTAGAATCCTTGCAGTCTCAAATGAGCTGCTACTACTGCCATGCACTTGGTGAATGCGCTGGAGGCTGTGGTGAGGCCAAAGGGCAGTACTCTGAACTGGTAGTGACTGGCTCCTAGCTAGATGTGCAAGAACCTTCTTGATCATATGTGCATCTATTTGTGATAGTACACATGCTGAAGGTCTGTGACACCTGTGCATTGGCCTAGCAATCATGGAGCCTCAGTCCTCACCGCTAACACCAGTGAGGGGTGTCCACATAAGGGAGGATAACAAATACACACACAGTAAAGTACAATTTCCCTTAAGGGCACACAGAGATCATCGTCAGTCTGGGGCTGGTTTCTCCCTTTCTTTCCAGATCCCCAGTAAGACTCCCCACTGGCACAGCTATAGGGTCCAGATCTCAGCCTAGTGGGCAAGGTAAAACCTCCAGCACCCTCTCTGTCCAACCAGTGCTTCATGCCCCTGCCCAAGTAGCTGACACACACACACTTTAAGATAAGAGTTATATACAACCATACAGATACTTCTGGGGAAGGCTGGCACAGGTTCTCCAGCTGTGCCCCTTTTACCCAGACTATACGGTAGAAATCACTGCCACCACCCACTGATATTTATCAGCTGCCAAAAGACCCTTATGAAAGTGTGTCCAGTTATACTGTGCAATATTATTATCCAACTGGTAAGTGCATCTGACCAGTCAAGGCTTATTTGGAATGGCTTTGTACAGTATCACTATATATATATGCAATGTAGTCTAGAGCTTAAAATATCTCTACACAAAACAGCCACAGTTGAAAGGTTTAAAAATATTTAATATTAAATAATAAAAACACAAGACAATACTTCTTACTACACAGTGCTAGTCAAGAGTTCAGAGATCACAGAGAAATGCTTAAAGTAATACAGTAGAAACATTCTGACATCAATACAGAAAAAAAAACTAATCTAGTCTTCCTATTTCCTAGCTATATCTAAGAGAAAACACAGTGCTAAAATAAACTTACATATAGAGCAAAGCAGTGCTGGTGATGTTGGATGTTCTGAAGACAAATGCTAAATGCCCGGAGTTACCCTGTACTTAAATTGATAAACACAGTGCAGCTTCACATTACAACATTCTTGACAATTTTCTGGTGCATGTGCTGGTGAAGTTGGATGTTCTGAAGACAAATGCTAAATGCCCTGAGTCTCTCTCTCCTTAAATTGATAACACAGTGCTGCTTCACTTTACATCATTCTTAATAATGTTCTGCTTTTTTCCAGGCTAACAAGTTAATAGTCCTTTTGATCTTACAGCTGGACAGCAAGCCAGAGCAATAAAAGAAATTATACACGTAAATTCTAGCAATGAACTCTGGTCTCAAAACAATAGCCAGAATTACTTCATCCAGACATCTTGGCTCCAAGCCCTGAGATCAAAGACAGTCATGAAATGCATGACTTACCAGCTTTCTTACAGCAGAGTGCACTGTTGTTACATTTTTGCAGTTCCACGTTTAACACCACATTCTTCCATTTAAGAGAACAAGCCTGTGGCTTATATTAATATTTACAAATGACAAAATTATCTACAAAGTTCTATCTGGGTAGGCTGGCAGACTTCACATAACTTTACAAGGTCTATCTAGCACATCCAGTCATCCTGTTTCAAAAAAGGAAGAATGGACTGAACTGTGACCATCCGTAATTTGGTTTGCCAAACTGATTTGTTTACATTGCTGAGATCCAAAAATCGGTCTCCCTGTGTTTGTTGGCACTAAAAAGAACCTTGAGTAAATTCCAGATTCTCTTTGGTCTGGTGAGACCTCCTGAATGACTCTTTGTTTCTAGCAGATTTTGTATTTATACTGCTGCTTGTTCTCTTTGACTGGGTGGAACATCTGGGATTTTTTATAAGTGGACAGTGGAAGGGAAAATGGTATAATGTAACCTCTGGCTATTATCCTCTACAACCATGTATCAGAGGTTATCTGTAGCCAGGCTCTGTGGTACAGGGACCAGTGACCCCTGACTGTTTCCAGAGGAGGACAATCAGGCCTCCTTTCAGGAGCACTGAATGGAATTACCAAAGAAATAATCTCCGTAGCCTTGGTTTTGTGAGCCTGCTCTGCTGCGAGGGCAGCATCTCCCATTAGAGTTTTCCCCTCTGCCCCTAGGAGATCCACTATGATGTGTGTCCTGACAAGACCCTTGAGATTTCCTGAACAACATTTTCCCACCACTACCTTTATTCCTTGAGAAGGATCTTTGCAGAATAGAAAAACGTATGCCCACAGCAAAAAGGGTTTTCCCATCTTTCTCACACCTGGTGAATGTGTCTTTAACTTTTAGGGGCAAAAAAGTACATGCCATCAAAAGGAGCATTGATGAATGAAGACTTAAAGGGCTCTGCAAAATCACACAAGTGCATCCTAGAGTGTCTCCTTATGGCAATGCCTGAACCAGCTGCTCTGGTCTTTCCTTCGGCTACATCCAAAATGCGCCTCATGGAAGAATTAGAAATTGAATTTAGAGTGGCCAACTGAAAGGTAACACATTCCTGAACCTTTTCAGAAATAGCTCCTGAGAGGGTATCTGAAAGTTCTTTAATCAAATCCCTCTGTAGTCTGGTGAAATATGCCACGTAGCTCAAGGAACGTAAGGCAAAGGTCGTTGAAACATAAAATCACTTCCCAAATCTATCCATCATCTGAGATTCCTTGCTGGGAGGATGGATAGATGAACATTCCTCTGCTAGTTCCTTTTTTGTGGCTGTCACCATGACCATGGCATCCACAGGCAAACCTTTTGCCAGAATGGCTTATCTTCAGAAGCAGTGATAATTTTCTCTGGTCTCCAGGGGATCAGCTCAGTGGAATTAGGGGCCTTCCATGCCCCCTGAGAGATTAACTCAATGAGCTCATTGATGGGTGGAGTTACCCAGGAAGTAGATGGGTGGGTACCAAAGGTGTGCAGGTATATAGATTCCTCAGACAAAGGATCAGTAGACTTCCAATTACCTCTCTGCTTAAGGATTTCTAGGATGTCTCCAAATCAGATGTGACCTCCATACTCTGGGCCAGTAAAAAGGAACCTGAATCCTCATCACTTACACTGGAGAGGGAAGTGCACTTGGAATACAAATAGATACATACAGTATTTCCAGATGAAAACCTCTCTGCATCAAGCACAATTTTCCTTAAGAGCACACAGGACACACACTCAATCTGGGATCTGGATCTCTCTATCTGTCTCCCTCCAGGTCCCCAGTAAGACTCCCCACCGGTACAGCTATAGGGTTAGGTCCTCAGCTGAGTGTCCAAGCCAAGACCTCCAGCATCCTCACTGTAAGGCAGTGCTTCATGTCCCTGCTCCAAGTAGCTCACACACACACACTGTGAGATTTGATTTTACACACACACACACGCACACACACACACACACACACACACACACACACACACACACACACACACACACACACACACACACACACACACACACACACACCTGGGAAAGGCTGGCATAGATTTCCCTGCTGTGTCCCCTTCTGCCCAGAGTAAAAGGTAGTTATAAATGCTACCAGACACTCCACAATCAGCTACTCTAAGGCTCTTAAGAGAGGGTGTCCAATTACACTGTGTAATATTAATACTAATACAAATGGTAGTATTTGACCAAGGTAGCTAGGCCTTCTGGATTGGCCCAGACAATGTCACCACATACATATAAGCACTCTCAAAGGTTAAATACTTTCTAAAGAGGACCAGCCACAATAAAAGTTTAAATATATTTAATAATAAATAATAAAGGAACAGGAACATACTAAATATATATTTACAGTAAACCAGAGTTCAATTCACAAGAAATACTGAAAATAACATGGATGGACAGACTCATACAAATAAAGAGAAACAATCTCTAAACTAAGCTTCATTATATTCCTGACTGAATCTAGGAGAATTACTATTCCCTAATAACTTACTTGATAGAGCTTAAGGCACAATGAAATACATGAGCAGTCTTTCTAGTCAGGTTCTCCAAAGCAGAATACTCAATACTCTGAGATCACTCCCTGTAAAATATAATATTCAAGATGGCTTGCAGAATTACCTCATCTCTGACTTTAGGTTCTCACGGTAGCCCCCTTTGAAGATGAGACAGGAATTTAGCACAGATGGCTACAATGCACATCTAAATGTTTATGTCATTGCCTGGGACTTCACATCTTTTTACTGAGCTAATGAACAAAGGCATCTTCCAGACCAACCATCTCTGGTCCTATTCACTGTTGTGGGGTGTAGTTTTAATGCTTTAACAGCTCATTTACATCTCCCTTATTTTTCTTAAAGTAAGCTAGCTAGTTAACCTCTGTTGTCTCAGTGTCCTCTATTAGAACATATACATTTAATTCAGTTACAATAATACATGTACACTTCTTTTCATTCCAGCAGGGTACACTGTTGATACGTTTTAACACAAGCAAACCTTTCAAATACATTTTTAGCACAAGCATCTGTACAAATCAGTTTTTTATACAAATGACATATAATTATTTACAAAATTCCAGCTAGCCGTGCTTGCACAAGTCATAAATCCACTTCCCTGCTTCTCCTGACACGGATGGCAGTACCTCCTATCATCACATGAGACATCATCTAGAGGTGACCTTGTGAATTCTTCACCCACATTGAAATCCAACTCTTCTGTGATAATTGTTCCAGAGAATCTAAGTGCTTCATCTTGCACTTCTTCCTAGGGAGCTCCACAGTGGGGTGTTCTGGGGAGTATCGAAAGAAGAGAGGGCACCCTGCTGGGATACCTGAGGCTTTGGTACTCACTGTCCCAGTGGAGGCAATGGTTGAGGTTCTGAATGAAAATGTGACAGTGTTGGCTGTTCCAAGATGGAAGGAGCTGACTGGCTCACTTACACAGACATGTTTCTCTCCATAGCCTCAAAAGCAGACCCCCCCCCAGAGAACTAAAGGATCCCGGATCAGAGATGGCAGACCTCTGAGATGTAGTGCCTCCCTTTTCTGGTGAGATCCCACCAAGGCACAAGCCAGACCCGAGCTGATCTGTGCCAAAGCCCCAAGATGCAGAGACAGCAAAAAAAAAAATAGGAGTTGATTCCAGCCCATTGGAATCGACAGGACAGATACGGCTCCAAGAGGTCTCCATTTCTGACTGAACCAAAGAACTCAGAGCAATCTTTGGATCTGACATAGTGGCACTGGACAGTTCAGAACCATGGTCTCAAGCTTCCAGCAAAGTTAGAGGAGGAATTAAAGGAGGGGTAGTTGAACACTGAAATCCCTGACCCATGGGGGTAGGAACCAAGGTGGTACCTGTCACACCTTGCACCCAGAAAATTTTCCTCACCAATCCCTCCACATTGTCTTCAGTAAGACTTCTGGAAGAACAGGTGGACATGACAGACAGAGATCTGGGTCTTTCCAAGAAAGGAGAAGGAAGTCTGTCTGGAAATGGGTCTATTGTAGGTGAATAGAGTCCTAGGTATGAAAAAGGTAGTTGAAGATGCATCTTTAATTTGATGTGTGAGTTCTGAAGAACTCAGCACTGAAACATGTCTTTTTTCTTGAAGTATCAGAACTGAAGGCAAGGTCATATCCAAAGACTGACTGGTAGTACTCTTTGGTTCCAATGATTTTGTCAGAGCCGAAGGTTTGGACAATTTGTTTCTCGGATCTGAAGAAGGAGATGGAACCAAAACTCTAGCTTTCTTTCAGCTTGGAACCAATGGAGAAGTCATAGTCATAACACTTTTCTTCTTAGCCATCTCTAAGACCACAGAGGAGGAAGAAGAGGCAGGACTATAAACATCAGCTTTGACTTTTTGTTTTTCTTTAGGTAAAGAAGTCATTCTAGATATGGCCTCCCTGAAAGAGGAGGGAAGAAATCCTTTCAGAATCATTTTGTTTTTTCTCTCTCTAGAAGAGCACGATGGCTGAAGGAGTGGCAAATAGAGCAATACTCCTGAAGATGGAGGGACCCCAAACAATATACTCATAGAGAATGTGAGTCAGAATAGGGGATTTTATGACCACATTTCTCACAGTGCTTAAAGCCTGCCAGGCCATTTTCTTTAGCCACCATTTGAAGAAGCAGTTACGCACACATACACACGAGTTCTCCACAACAAGTTTAGAAGAGACAAAAAAATAGGAAAATGGCTTTTTTTAAAGGATAATATCAGCTATGATATTTTAAGGTTACACAAAGTGTACAGGAGACAGAAACAGAAAGAGATATCAATGATGATATTCTACAGCTGCACAAAAGTGTAGAAGAAATGGAAAGATAGGTTTAGAAAGGGGGATACTAGCAATAGTATCAGAGAGTACTAACATACGATAGGGTAAGGTTTTTTAATAAGGGAATAAGTAATAAGGAAAATTAAGACTTATGATAGAAGGAAAAAGAAATAAATCACTTTTCTGGCTCGTGAGGAAATGGCACCACATCTAACTCGCAAAGTGGCAAACGAGATCAGAGGTAATTATGATTGTTGCATTGTTGGTAAGGGATGAGCTCAAGAGTTTTTGGTTCCCACAAGCTATTGTAGCAGCTGAGTCATTTCCGAGGATTGGAAGTGAACTCACAGGTTGAGGATAGAATGAAAATTGACAACATCAGATCAGTAGGTCTAAGAGGCTCCAGGTTCTTGTCTTGGCACCAAGTAGAAAATCTTTTTCATTTGCTAGTTTATGGCTGCCTAGTATCAGGTTTTCTTTTGTCCATTAACAACTGCTGCACATCCTCAGAAAATAGATCCTTAAAAGGTATTAAAACTCTATCATCCAGGTAGTTAGCGGAATATGCTTCAAGTTGGGGTGTATCAAACTCCTACTGTCTTGTGTGAGTATGTCCAGTTTGTGAGGAAGCTTGTGGAAATTGCCCTTGGCCATTTCCAAAAGATGGGAGAAAAACTGTTGCCTGGGCCAGAAGGGATTTCTGGAGAGTCCTTCTGAATCTTCAGAATTACACTGTATATCGCTAGGTAGGGTGGGAAAGCATACAGGGACATACTTGTCCAAGGAAATGAGAATGCCTCTGTTTTCCAAGCCTTCTTGCACAGAGTTCTGCAGCAGAATTTGTCAGTTGATTGAGGAGTTTCCCACAGCTGGCTTAATCCCTGAAATACCCCCCTGATTTAGTTTCCATTCATGAGGGTCTGTCCCGGTCTTGCTCAGCTGGTCTGCCACAAAATCTTCCCTGACAGGATGTAAGATGCCACAGACAGAGACTGCACTAGAAACCTGTATCCCAGACTAAAGCAGCTAGTCTGCACAGTGAATAAGATAGGGTTCCCCCTATTTGTCTAGGTACTACGTTACCATGGTGCTGTCTGTAACAATTTATAATGGTCCAGGGGACCATAGATGATTGGAAGATTTGAGAGCATTTATCAATGCCAACATTTTTTTCACATTTATGTATTTTGGTCTGTCGTTTTTATTCCAAAGACCCTGTACTTTTACTCCCTTAGACACTGCTCCCTAAGTAAAGTCTGAAGCATAATAGTAAACTAGCCGATACAAACACTGAGTCATGGGAGAACCACAGAAAATTTTATTGAACACTTTCATCCTTAATCAACTGAGGACTTTATCAGAACAATCCAATAAATCAAACAAGAAAGTTAAATAGTTATAAATGACCACATGATTAAAGCATTCTAACCAATTATAATTCGACATGGATGCCAAGATTCACATCTCAAGCTTCACTCTTGAGGTGAATTTTTTTACATCAATGTCTGGAACACATAATAAAAATGTTATGATTAGCAACCCACTCATAATCCTCTGTATTATGCATATAATTGTATTACAGTCCATTGAAGAGCACAATTAACAAAATACAATGAACTAATGCCAGCACTTTGAAAGAAGACTTAGCCTTAAAAAAAATAGGAATAAAAAATAGGAAAGTAGGATCAAAAAAGGAAAGTAAATAGTTTCCTTTTATAATTACTCAACCCAAACCCTAACATTAACTTCAGACAACATTTGTCTGGATAGTAACAGTGTTACGGAAAGGTATTTTCATAAGATGAGGCATAGGGTTGAGGTTAGGGTGAGGATAATGGTTAGGGTTAGCACACATTAGTAAGGATGAGCCTACCGTGCCCCTAACCCCAACCTTACATGCTACTCTATAAAATCCTTTCCTCAACACTACTGCTACACAAGACACTCAAGACACACACACCACACACACACACACACACACACACACACACACACACACACACACACACACACACACACAAAATACTTAATCTATTCCCTTAACCTTGCCCTTACTCTAACCCTAACCCACAAACACTGGCACACACACTCCCACCCTAGTCCCATACACATGCACTTGAATTTCCTGCATTTGGCAAATAAAGCACTTGACACCAAATACTTTAGATGTATTTCCCTGACCAAACACATCGACAAACAAATGACTGTTCATTACAGTAATGGACAACTATATATATTTTTTGTTCTTTCTAAATTGACAGTTTGGTGGCATGTTTTAAGCTCACACACACACACACACACACACACACACACACACACACACATACGTGATAGAGAACTGTAATGCAGAACTGAAGGCACTTGGGATGAAACAGTACAGACAAGACAGTGGTCATGATAGCAAATAGGGTAATCAGAAGAAGCTTAAAAAAATGATACAAAAAGGAAAAGAGTGGAGCAGCTCCATGGACCATGGAGGTATGGCTGAGAAGAAGGGAAGTTCGAATGGGGAGGTATTATAGCCAACTGGTGCAACGTGTCAGGAGTAGTGGGTGACAAAAGAAAGCTAAAGTAGTAGAACAGGAAGGCGTATAAAATAATTGTGCAGCAACTATTTCTACATGGCACAGAAAACGGGCTGCAAAGGCGCAGTGGTTAAGGAAACAAGTGATGCAGATGGGGTGCCCGAGAATGGCAGCATGAATGGTAGTAGGATGAACACTGGGAAAAGAAGAAATGAGGTCATCAGAGCAGAAGCCAAAGTAGCCTCAATTACAAAAAAGGTCAAGGAGAAGAAGATTACAGTGATTTGATCACATGTGCTGGAAAGCAGAAGACAATTTGGAAAAGCAGGTGTGGGAGAGACAGGAAGGGCACCCAACCAGCAGATAAATGTTTGCATGAGAGATGACCTGAGACAGGCAGTCATTTGGCTCCCTATTAAAATGTTGGCAATTGAAATGCTGAGTGCCAAAAAGCTGAGAACAAGACTAAAAACACAGGAGGAGTTCATCTCAAAAATCACTCTTTTATTAAAACTACTTTTTGCAAGAAGGGCAATCGCCCCTGATTCTCCAAATTTGGGGGGCAAGCCCCTACACCCCCAAACTTATATATACCAACTCCAAGATTGCCATACCGCTGAGAAAAGGGAATATTTGAGAAATGTCATATTGGACTTAACATATGTAAGTCAGATCTGCTGGCCATTCAGTCTCCTCATTTCGGGATTCACTCTAGTGGGTCACGACATTTCAAATGGTTACCCATTCATTTACTGTTGAAGAAGACAGAAGAGTGGCTTTGAAAAAAGAAAGTGGCAACAGTTCATGCAACATACCCCAATCCCATATAAAAATTGGGTAAAAAGGCGATGATGATGATCACACACGCGCATGCGCGTATCTGTGTGTGTGTGTGTGTGTGTGTGTGTGTATGTATGAAATATATATATTTTATAAGCATGTGTACTGTGATTTTTTTTTTTTGCCACATTACATTTCTGACAAAGTGCTGACTGATGAGTAGCAATAAAAACAATAAAATCATGGTACTAGGCAAGCAGGGTCATTTTTTTCTCCTGCATGTCTATGTGTGTATATTTATGTATATATGTATGTATATGGCAATACTGAATTCTGTCAACTCTAGGTTTGGTTAACATCTGTTTAGAAGACACAATCTGGCTGAATATACAGATGGTTGACAGGTGTGTGAGATCACACAGTTTGAGTTTGGTAAATATGCCCTTTCCTCAACATTTTGTGATCTCAGAGTTAGTCTATATAATTAGTAGGGGATGTTTGGGCACAGGTCCAAGGCGGACTTGCACCCCTCCAAAAAAATTGTTTTGTATCTGTTTTTTTACTTTTGTTTTTGTATGCACTCAAGCTGTTGCTCTGCATATTCATAGTAGTGTGTCAGCATTTGCAATGTCCATGTTTTCTGAATGACATTGTGAATATTCATTTGAGTGTTTCAACTAAAGTCAGTGCACACACACACACACACACACACACACACACACACATATATATATATATACATATATATATATATATATATATATATATATATATATATATATATATATATACATATATATATATATATGGGTCTCATACCATTCCCCGAATGGCAGTTTCACCAAAACTGAAACGGCCGGGCATACTTTTGCGAAAATGCTTTTCACCGTAAAAGCACTTTCACAGAAGTATGCTGAAAAGTAAGGGAAATGGTGGGGGAATGGCTGTTGCTGAGATCATAGTAGAGTGGGGATAAGGGAATATTCCCTTTCCCCACTGTAGTGCGATCTTGGAGTGAGAATATAAAAGTAGGGGGGTGTGAGGGGCACAGCCCCCCACATGGGGGGTGCAGGGGGGCTTGCCCCCCTGCATAAACATTAGTTGTGTGTTTTTTTTGTTTTTGTTTTTTTACTTTTTTAAGGGATTTTAGCGAAAGTGCTTTTTCGGTAAAAGCACTTTCGCTAAAGTGTGTTCGGTAGATGTGGTTTCGGACTACTGAACTTTTGTTCAATAGTCCCAGACCCACATATTTGTGTGTGTGTATGTATGTGTGTATATATATATATATATATATATATATATATATATATATATATGTATATATATGTATATATATATATATATATATATATATATATATATATATATATATATGGGTCTGCTTTGATAGAAAACACATTTCACTGATACTCATTTCGTCAAAGTCTCATTTCGCTGAAAATGAATTGCCTGAGCACAATTCACTGAAAGGACACTTCACTGAAAACTTATTTGACTGAAACTCATTTCATCTAAACAGGTATATGCCCTGTTCCCCACTGTAGTGCGATCCTGGAGTTAGTATATATAGTTGGGGGTGTGTGGTGGGCATAGCCCCCCACATAGTTTGGGTATATATTATCTTCTGGAAAGAGTTATTCATTTGACTTGTAAGTATCCATGTCTATGGTTTACAACATTTAAAATAGGTGGGGGCTACATCCCAAAACTCCCCAATGTGGGGGGATGTGCCTTTCCTTACTATATATACTAACTCCTGGATCGCACTACAGTGGGGAACAGGGCATATACCTGTTTAGACAAAATGAGTTTCAGTCAAATGAATTTTCAGTGAAGTGAGGTTTCGACGAAATGAGTTTCAGTGAAATATGTTTTCTATCAAAGTATACCCATATATATATATATATATATATATATATATATATATATATATATATATATATATACAAAGAATAAAAATACGGCTACTAAAGGTGGATAAAGTAGAAAATAAAACCACAGGATAGATAACATTACCACAACCACCATGGCAAGACACATAAAAAATTAAAACATACTATGAACTCTTGAGTTCTTAAAACTGAAAATGTAATGAATGAATAGCTAAATACTGATGTTAAAACTAAAAGGTAA
>NC_056741.1:1360224365-1360236865 GCF_019279795.1 Protopterus annectens | reverse complement strand
GGTGGCTTTCCACTTATGTTTAGGCAAGTAAATGCAATTTCAGGTACCAACAAATACTGGAATAAACAACCTCAAAGCATTCCTGGCATCTTTCAAATGGAAAAAATTATCTTGCAGTCAGGATCTTAGGCGACCTATTCCGGTAAATTCATCACCTTGCCCTTTAAAAGGCAATCTAAAGGAAAGATCCTTCATTAAAACCACACCTCCCTAGTTCCGATAAGCTCCAAGATCTTAACACTTCTTGGGAAACAAATAAATGAATGTACGACCACATGCCCGGATTCCAACATCACTTCTTAACACTTACATTGTGGACAACCAACCAAATGCTTTCAATAAAGCCATAATGGGAAACTTCATGTACCAACTTTTTGCAAATTTAAAATTCATAAATAATCGGACTTTTCCATAACCAAGGGTCAAACCTACGCTATTCCAACATTACCGGTTTACAAAACATTCCTCGTGCAGACCCCAAACTATACACCTGAATCATCAGCCATGCCTTGAACCCCATCTATTTCCAAGAATTCCCTTTTAGTCAGGGAAACTTATGAACCCTGCAGGGACCTAAGATGACGCAATCCTACACAATGCATAAACCCCAATCCATGTTTCCCATCGATGCAGAAGCTGTTTCCAGGAAGGCCTTAAATTTCACCAAGTCACTAAAAGAGGCAAATGCAAGAGTAAAATTATTTTCTGCCAATTTAGCCAGCTCAGAAAAGCTGAATCCTATCTGTGCAAACATACGAAGATCATACCTGTTATAACAAGACAGCCTAAGCTTGTATTCCCCTTGTAGTAAACGCACTATTACAGATTAAATTCCAGAACTGAAGCGAATTTCAATGGTCGTCTACCCCTACCCTAAAGCCAACTCTAAGAAGATAAAGGTCCGTAACCCGGCGACCGGTAAAACTCATGGCCAAGAAAAAGTTTCCCTGGAGCCAGCAACTTACTGTACAGATGGCCTTCAGGGCAGCCACTAGGGCCTTCTCAGTACTTCTCCTTTGTCCCACGAAGGACGTATGTTCCAACTCAAAGAGGAGCCATTCCCAACCTCCCTTAGCATAAGGGTGTTCAAGACATATGTAACATGGAAGTTTTAACAAACATTGTAACAACTCTGCCCCATAGTGGTGGGTAAAGCAGATTGACTTAAACTGAAGGCTTCGATCCAAGCTGAGAGACTTTACTGACCTATGTGGATTTCCACTTTGACACCTCCCAATTTCTCATTTCAGAAAACTCATTTAAAAACCTTAACGAAGGTCCATGCTCTCGGAGAACCTCAGGGAAATGTACCCAACATAGGCCTTAGATACCCGGGTTATCGGGGAAGATGTTTGCAGGGCTTTAACCCGTTCTGCTCGACTACCAAAGGTTTGGTAATAATCACAGAGCTCAAACTAGTGGAAATCCACAAAGAAATATTTACAAGGGCCTAGGAAGTCCTGTGTCAAAAACCATGCCCAGCTAAAAACCAAGGCTTGTACTTGGAAAAACTGTATCTTATCACCACAAGGATTATTCATTAATGTAAAAATCTTGAATTTGTGGACAATAATTTCCCGATATCTTGGCGACAGTGGGAAATATTTTGGACATCCAAAAGGGACTTGGAAAATCTGCAATGTGTTTCATGCTGTCAATTTCCCAAGGTATGCCTTTTATTCCCCAAAAACATTTAAAATGAAATATGAAATGTTCAGAAAGGATTTACTCCTTAACAGTATATGAGTGTTTTAGCATTTCATGAAATTACACAGCAGATTTCCTTAAAGATTTCACAGTCAAATCTAAAGAAATGCCTTATGGCATCTGCTTGGCCTTATGTATCAATGAAGTGCGGAGAAGGTTCTTTCCAGACTTCAGTTCACTGAAAACCTGTAACAAAGAAGTCCTTTTAACCCAAAAATCTTTGAGTAGAAATGGTTTCCCCTGGGAAAACTGTCTTTCGAAGAAAAGATTTTTCAAGAAGGGTGATACTTCACCAGGTCAGATTTTATTCCTACAATGCCCTAATGACCAGAGTTATATAAAATAAAAAACAAACAATTACACAAACCAGATAATTTATATTTTATTTAAAAGTAGGGATAGGATTTCCCTGCTTACAAAAGGGAACACTAAACATTTGATTTATTTCCTCAATTTTCGCTTCCAAGTTCTGATTGCTTTCAAAAATTTTCCTCTGTTATATCCTGTGTAGTTAGTCTCGGTTTTCTGTTTTTTATATAGTAATAGGAAGTATCTGCTCTCAAAGGACATTTTATTTCATTTCAAGCCTTGGTATTTAGAAATTCAAACACTATGTCAGTATACTTCTTCAGATAGAGAATCCAAATCATCTAATCTATTCTGGCTCAAGAAAGGAAGACCTTGTTCAGCATCTGGAACATGTTATAGCAGTGCTAAGATGCCTAGGGTATTCTGTGAACGAAATAAAGTCCAGTCTAGTACCCTCTCAAGACATGTGCTTTCTGGGTGTGAGACTGAATACAGCAGCCCAGATGGCCTTTTAACCCCGGACAAACAACAGAGTCTATCACTTTACTTCCATCAACTATCTCATCAGTCCGTGCTGACTGCAAGGACAGTCCTTCAAGCATTAGGGTTCATGGCATCTCTTATTCTGGTGCTTCCCAATGCCAAACTGCATATGAGGAAGCTGCAATGGTATCTCAAAAATGTATGGACACAGCACTGCCAGGATTTGGACACTGTCATTCAAATAATACCTTGCCTTCAAACAGAATTTTTGTGGTGGGCTCAGGAATGTCACCTAAACAGGACTTCTGTGACCCGGAAGGCGAGTCAGATTTTAACGACAGATGCCCTCGGACATTGCTTGGGAGCTCATCTAAATGGAAAGTGGATACAAGACAAGTGGCCTGCCAGACTACTGCATCTACATATCAACATGAAGGAGATGTTAGCAGTCCAGTTTGCATTAATGGCTTTCAAGGAGTTCCTTCTTCCAGGGCAGGTGTTGATTCTAACAGACAACACAACTGTCATGTGGTACATCAACAAGCAAGGGGAACACATTCTTATCCTCTATGCAGGCAAGCATTGATTTTATGGGAGACTGCTAAGCTTGCAACTAACTCTTCAGGCAAGGTTTCTGCCAGGAGCACAGAACTCCTTAGCAGATGTGCTACAGACAATCATGGATCCCCACGAGTGGAAACTGGATCTTCATGTATTTCAAAATTAGTGTCATGGGAACTCCAGACATAGATCTGTTAAACTTCTCCACTAAACCACCAGCTGCCACAGTATTGCACAAAGGGGTTTCATCACACAGCTTGGAAAGTGGATGCTCTGTCTTTCAGTTGAAAAACCTTCATGTGTATGCCTTTCCTCCTCTACCTCTTCTTCCAAAGGTACTGTTAAAGGTCAGACAAGACAGGCCAAGGATGATTTTGATAGCTCCAGATTGGCCTCGGCAACACTGGTACCCACTACTACGGAGTCTGGTAGGAAGCCCATGGCCTTTGCCTCTGATTCCTCATCTATTGTCTCAGCAGGATGGTCATCTGCTCAATGTCAAGCTTCACTCTCTTCATCTAACAGCCTGGCATATTCTGTGTTGAAACACAGCAGGTCTCAACTTCCTCAACAAGTTTTAAATGTGATTATGGAAGCTAGACGACCTAGTACAAGGAAAGTGCAGAAAAATGGAAGAGATTTTTATTTTGGAGTACAGCAAAGAATTTGCAGGTTTCTGAGCCTAATTTGAGTGCGGCTCTTCAATACCTTACTGAGTTATTGGACAAAGGTTTGTCCTTCTCTTCTATTAGGATTCATGCTGCAGCTTTTTCAGCTCACTATGATTGTGACCCACCATTGTTTTCGCATCCTTTGTTCAAGCAGTTTTCTTAGAGGGCAAAGAATATAAGACCCCGTAGAGCTCCTACTCCTGCTTGGGATCTCAATTTTGTGTTGGAAAACTTACTCTACAACCTTTTGAGCCTCACGGCTACTGCTGAATTGAAATACTTGTCATGGAAGACTGCTTTTCTGTTGGCTATTACTTCTGCAAGAAGGGTGTCTGAGTTGCAGGCCCTTATGGCAGTAGAGCCATTTTGATTTTCCATAAGGACAGGGGTATCATTACGCATTAATCCTTCCTTTATGCCTAAGGTGGTTTCTAGTGTGGCTTTAAACCAGACTATTCATTTGCCCACTACTTTTTATGCAGACCCCAAGATAAAGGGGAAAAGATTTTGCACACTTTAGATGTACACAGGCAATTGCGTTATTATTTAAGCAGGACTAAGGATTTTAGACAGTCTCAGCAGTTGTTTGTTTCTTTTGCTTTGAGTTCAGGGCAAGCCTGTGTCAAACAAACTATTTCTAGGTGGATTGGCTTTGCATTGCATTTTGTTATTCCCATCATGGCAAGGAGATTCCAGCTGGGATTAGGCCTCATTCCACTAGGGCTGCTGCCACTACAACAGCATTTCTAAGGGGTGGCAACTAAGGATATTTTGGAAGCAGCTACTTGGAGTTCAGTGCATACTTTCTCTAAGCATTATCACCTTCCTATCTACTCTAAGTCTAGGGCTGGTTTTGCCACAGCTGTTTTGCAAGGCATGTTGTCAGCTCCTGCTTCTTTATGATTTGCCAGCCTCCCTTACCTCTGCTTTGGGATTCTACCCAATAGTAAGGACTGCAGCAATGGGGAACGAAGAACATAGTACAGTTTTGTACCTACCATAAATGTAGATGTTCGAGGATCCCATTGCTGCAGTCCAATTTACCCTCCCTCCTTCCCCTCTGTCTTTAGGGGTGGTTGTGTAGGTGAGGTTTCATGCTTATATTTTTTGTATATGTTCTTGTATATCTTGTACATATTTTTGGATTTTGCAGGTATTTTGGGCCTTGTCTTTTTAGGGTCTTCTGACATCTGGGGCAAGAAAAGACTGAGGATATGACGTCGGTCATGCGCATTAGTACCCTGACGTGCTGACGTCAGTCTAATGCGCCCTGACCGACGTCAGCCTTATACTCTGGTATTCGGGCCGACTGGATGCGGACTATACCCAATAGTAAGGACTGCAGCAATGGGATCCTCGAACATCTACATTTATGGTAGGTACAAAACTGTACTTTTTCATCATTTGTATGCAGTCTTGAATATCTAAGTAATTGAACTTGGAGCACATTATGATAAATATGACATGGGTCCAAACTGTTTTTATATATATATATATATATATATATATATATATATGTATATATATATACACACACACATACACACACACACACACACACAAACACATATCTATCTATCTATATATATATATATATATATATATATATATATATATATATATATATATATATATATATGGGTCTAGGTTAGAAGATCGACAGCCGATATAACCGACAACGGATTAGCGGGCGCCAGATGATCGACACTCGGAAGACCGACGCTACGGATGAACACGCCGACGCCAGGTTGGAAAGAAGGCTGTGTGAGTATGCGGTGGTGACGGACGTTAGGGTAAGTAGGTAAGTGTGGATAGTGACAGTCTGTGGGGATAGGGTGGGTTAAGGAGTTAGGGTTAGGGCGCTGGTTAGGTAAGTGTGCGTAGTGGTATTTTTTGGGTTAGGGGCCGGTTAAGTGAGTTAGGTTAGGCTGGTTAGGTAAGGTGTGCGGTAGTGGCAGTTTTGGGTTAGGGTGGGTTAAGTTAGGGTTAGGGCGGAGGTTATGTAAGTGTGGTAGTGGTATTTATTTTGGGTTAGGGTGGGGTAAGTGAGTTAGGGTTAGGTAGCGGGTTAGCTGAGTGTGCGAGAAGTGACGGACCTTAGGGTAAGGGTTTGGGTTAGGGTTGTACATAGTTGTGTGTGTGAGGTTTAGTGTGGGTTTGTGAGGATTTTGGTGTGCTTGTGTTCTGTGTGTGGTTTTTGGATAAGGGATGTGTTTTGTTAGTTGATTGTTGTTATTGTGGTGTGTGCAGTGTATGGGGTTTCGTGTTTGTGGACCGTCGGTTACTTGTTTGTCGGGCATGTGAGGTGTCGTGTTTATGGTTTGTCGATAATGTGGTGTCGATGTTTCTGTTGTCGGTGAAAGTGGCTGTCGATCTTATGACCTAGAACCATATATATATATATATATAT
The DNA here is from genome assembly GCF_019279795.1 of Protopterus annectens. Lineage (NCBI taxonomy): Eukaryota > Metazoa > Chordata > Ceratodontiformes > Protopteridae > Protopterus > Protopterus annectens. Next base: position 1,360,230,724 of record NC_056741.1, on the reverse strand, counting down.
ATATATATATATATATATATATATAGATATATATATATATACACACTTACATATGTATGTGTGTGTTACATATGTGTGTGTGTATATATATATATATATATAAAAGTGTGTGTGTGTGTGTGTGTGTGTGTGTGTGTGTGTGTGTGTGTGTGTGTGTGTGTGTGTGTAGATATATATATATATATATATATATATATATATATATATATACTTGGACAATTAAGTCTGACAGTTGATTTAGAAGATTAAGAAACTGTTAACAAGCTGTTTCCTGTGGCCCAGTGCTGCAAGGTTTGATTCCCTCAGTCCCCATTGCCTAAATGTTTGACTCTGAGCATGTCACTTAACCAGACACCACTCCCAGGCTCCATGGAGATCAGCAACCCTGGAAAACAAATGCAAATAAATAAATCGGTGCAGTGGTTGCATTGTTGTTTCACAGCAAGAGGTTCTCCAGTTCGATTCTCGGCTGGGATGCTTTCTGTGTGGAACCTGCATGTTCTCCCTGCATTTGTGTCAGTTTCCTCTCACATTACAAAGACATGCATCTGGAGTGTTTCTCCCCAGGCCTCTGCTGAAAATTGTCTTAAATCCAAGTCGGACTTTCCTGGTAAAGAAATGTTAAACAAATAAAATAAAATCTTCTTATGTTAAGTTGTCAATCTCGCCTTCATTCTTGCTTGATGGGTTCGGAGCCGATCCCTCGGCTCCGACTGCACTTGCTAAGCTCGAGAGTCTCTTTTACCAGCTCGAGGCAGCACATATCCCATGATGCAAGGTGGTAAGTACCCAGATCTCGCTTGCGGCTTAAGCTTGAGGTCTTCTTTTACCAGCTCCTGGTAAGTTGTTCACTTTGTGATATTTAAGCCCCTTTTAGTCAAAACCTTTTATTGATAGTTTTTAAGTTTAATTTAACTTTTCTGACAGAAATTCCCTGTCTCCTTTAATTTTTGTTAGTCAATCTTTCCTATCCCATCCCCCTGTTAGGGTGTGTGTGTTGGTTTATAGAATACCTTTTGGTATTTTATTTAACTTATTTTGACTGGTGTGTGTGTGTTTTTAGCACCATGTCAAAGGAGAGGGTCTCAGGTTTTAAGAAGTGTGACTCGTGCTGTCAGAAGATGTCTCTGACAGACGGTCACACTTCTTGCCTGTATTGTCTGGGCCCTCTTCACCTGCAGGACTCCTGTGCTATTTGTCACCCTTCAGCCAGAGAGTCCTGCAGGAGAGGAATAAACTGATTCTTAGGGGCCTTCTTAAGCCGGAGGGCTCTCCGGCTAAGTCGGCTCCACCAAAATCAGTAAAATCTTCCAAGGCCCAGGCTTCTGTATCTAAGCCTGCGGCCTCGGCCCGACTGCATTGAGTCGAGATCGCCGGCTGGAGCCGATTCTAGCTTGACAGCCTTCGCACCGATGGCTATCGGTGCCGAATCTGTATTGACCACCGATGTCGGCCCGATCGGCTCCGACACCCATGTGGCAGGCATCGGTGTCGGCTCCGATCGGCTCCGACACCGTTATTTTGGTGGTATCGGCTCCGGCTGGAGCCGATACATCGAGGCTTCCTGTCGGCTCCGAGGGGGCGGCTCCGACAGGATCTATTGTATCGGGTCCCGTGGGTCATTCCCGGAAGAGGTCGAGGTCTCCTTCCTTGGAGCCGATATTTTCGGCCCGCTTCACCTCTTCTATCGGAACGGAGCCATCGGAGCCGATCTTCAAGGTCATCCAGGTTGTCAGATCATGACCTAGAGAGAGTGGTCAGTAGATTACTCAAGTCACAGGTACTGGCCCAAATGTTACACAGTCCGTCTCAACAGACGACTGTTGGTCCACACCCCGTTACAGTTCCTCCTTCAACTCTACCCCAGAGCTTGGAGTTGGAGTCTTCGGGAATGGTTACTGCTACGGCTGGAGGACGGATACCCCCTTCTGTTCCTTCAGCCTCTACTCTTATCTCCTCTTGGACCTTCCTTAGAGGGATTCGGTGGTCGGGCTTCCATGGTCTCCTCCGAGGGGGTGAGTGGCATCGGACCCTTGTCCGAACCCGCTCTTCCCCTTGGAGCCTCGGCCTTGAGCTCGGCTCCGACATCTGCCTCGGAGACTTCCCTTCGGTGGTCCCTGGAGTTCCTAGCTCTTCGAGCGGGTTCTCTCGGACCTGCCTGGGAGGAGCATTCGAGGTGATGAAGAGTGTACTGGCCACTGGTATCAGTCAGCAGTCTGTTCCGTAGCTCCTCCCTCTATAGTACCTGTTGACATCTCTGCCACTTCTCTTGCTACAGGACCCAGAGATCCTCCGCCTCAGGTTTCCCCATTGGGAATTTCCCCCTCTTCCGAGGATTCTCCTGATGTTTCGGAGATCCTCCTAGGAAGAGGACTTGTAAGAGGAAGCATGTAGACTCCCGAGTCTGTCACCGGATACTGACTTTGATGAGTCAGAGGGATCCCTAGATCCCCTCTGAGGATGTCTCCTTCTCAGACATCCTAGAACTTCTGAAACAGAGGGAAACTGGCCCACCAACAATCCCTCTGAGGATGAGTCAGTATACCTAGAGGCGTTTGGATCTCGGCCCTCCACCTCCTGGGTATCTCCGCCTTTCGACCCCTTATGCAGGTGATTGCACGAAGGCGTGGGCAGCTCCTGACTCTGTAGAGCCAGTCCCTAGGAGGCCTTCAAAATTTATCACTGCCCCGACGACAAACAATTCCTTACTAAGGGTGTCCCCGCTGATGCCATGGTGGTGGCTGCGGCCACCAAAGGAACTTGCAGATCCTTCCGTGCCCGTCCATCCTCCTAATAAGGACTCTAGGACCATGGATAGGTACGGTAAGCAGATGTTTTCCTCAGCGACCTTTGCTATGCTCGCTGAATTACCTATGTCACTTCACCAGACTCCAAAGGGATATCCTGAAGGAGCTGGGAGAAGTAGTTCAGGATCCTACAGCTGCAGGGGCTCAAGAAAAAATTGCTTCTCAGCTAGGAACCCTCAATTCCATTGCAAACTCCTCCATGCGGCTAATATCTTATGCTGCGGATGGAGCGAGTAGAGCCGCAGGCACAGGTGTGGCTCTTAGACGCCAAGCCTGGATGCGGTTATGTGATTTTGCGGATCCCTTTAAGGCGTCCTTCACAAATTCTCCCTTTGATGGGTCAGCTTTGTTTGGCCCTCAGGTGAAGGAGACCTTGACCAGGTGCGAGCAGGACGGCAAGACTCTTTCTGCTGTTGAGTCCGTTTTTCCACCCCTTCTAGGCCTTATCCCAAAGGACAGAAGGGTGGGAAGATGTGGTTCCGTAAATCCCAAGGAGTCACGCCGGATTCACGTGGTCAGTTTACCCCTAGAGGCAGAGGGGGTAACAATAACAGACGCTCTAGAGGCAGAGGGGTCCAAGAACCAGGGAAACAGGAGCCTCTCTGACAAGCCCTTTCAGCTCCCCTCAGCTGTTCCCCCGCTGTCCCTGGTTGGAGGCAGTCGCCGGAAGATTATCACTGTACCCAGAAGCCTGGCATTCCCTCACTCAAGACAGATGGGTACAGTCGATCATATCCAAGGGTTACATAATTCCTTTCGAGGAAAGTCCTTTCCCCTCAAATTCCCTTCCAGATGTACCACCGGTCTAAGGGACATTGCAGAGTTAGAAATGCCGAAAGTACTGCAAAAAGAGCCATTCAGCCAGTTACAATAGACCATTCAGAGCCCGAATCTACTCAAGGTTCTTTTGGTCCCCAAAAGACGGGAGACTGGAGACCAATATTGGATCTCAGCAGACTCAACAAGTCTGTCAGGAAGACAAGATTCCGAATGGTCACTCTTCAATCAATTCTGCCCTTCTTACAGAAGGACAACTGGATGTGCTCAATAGATCTTCAGGATGTGTACTATCACATCAAAATTCACAGACGCTCCAGGAGATTTCTCCGCTCGGCTGGGGTCCAGTCATTTCCAGTTCAGAGCCCTGCCCTTTGGTCTCACTACAGCCCCCAGAGTGTTCACCAAATGCATGGCAGTGGTTACGGCTCACCTGAGACGTCAAGGATTCCAGGTGTTTCCGTATCTCGACGACTGGCTCCTGTCAGCCACCACCAGGCATCAGCTTATACAAGCCAGGGATTACACAATAGACCTTTGTTCTCATTTGGGCATCTCAATCAACTTCGAAAAGTCATCCTTATCGCCCTGCCAGTCTATTACCTTCATAGGCAAACTTAAACACTGTTCGGATGTCAGCTACCCTTACAGAACAAAGAGTTTCAGACATTCAGACTCATGTCAGGATCATTCTGGCCAGCAAGAAAATACAGGCCAGAATGGTTCTGAAGGTATTAGGTCTCATGGCTGCGGCCATTACTCTTCTTCCCTGGATCGATTCTACATGCGCCTTCTTCAGTGGATGCTGTTCACACAATGGTCATACCAGCAACTTCCAATGCGTCACCAGATTCTGGTGACACAGACATGCAAAGAACATCTTGCTTGGTGGATCACATCGTCTCAGGTTCACCAAGGCAGGTGCTTTGTACCTCCGTCCCCGATAGGCACTCTCATCACGGATGCCCCCCGGATCGTGTGGGGGTCATTATCAAGGCAGGATGGTTCATGGACGGCAACCGCTCGAGTATCATCTGCACATAAATGTCCTGGAGATGAGAGCAGTGCTTTTAACGTTGCAAGCCCTCAACGACTTTCTTCCCATAGGGACAATTGCAGTCCACACAGACAACATGTCTGTAATTTGGTATATCAACAAACAGGGCGGAACCAAGTCCTACCCCTTGTGTCGAGAAGCGCTCAGACTTTGGCGATGGGCGATCTCCTCTCATCGGTTTCTGGTAGCAACGCATATCCCTGGGAAAACCAACATTATAGCGGACAGATTGAGCAGAGCTATCCTCATGCCTCACGAGTGGTCTCTCAAGCAATCTATAGCGGAAGAGATTTTTCTGGAATGGGGTCGTCCATGTTGCGATCTTTTGCTACTCCCCAAAACAGCAAATGTCCAGACTTCTTCAGCCTCTTCCTCTATCAGGCCATCCCCAGAGACGCTCTGACCCAGGATTGGCCCCAGGGACTTCTTTATGCCTTCCTCCATTTCCTCTGATCCCTCAGGTGATCCAGAAAGCTACCGCTTTGAGAGCCAAATTGATTCTCATTGCCCCTTACTGGCCTCGACAAGTTTGGTTCCGCTCCTCCATCATCACCTTTTGGTGCAGCCATGGCATCTGGACCCAGTGCCAGATCTACTGATTCACCAATCCGGTCAGCTGCACCGGTCAATCCCTTCTCTCAACCTCACAGCATGGTTGCTCCACTTCCTTCCTTAGCCAGGCTTCCTTTGATCTCTAACCCAGTTAGAGACATCATAGTAGCTTCACTAAAATCCTCTACCAGGAGGATTTACACAAGCAAATGGAAACGTTTCTCTTATTGGGCTAAGGCCCAAAATATTGATCCTTTTACTGCCCCTGTTCAGGCAGTTCTGGACTTCTTAGCAGAGATTTTTCATGCAGGCTCCTCTTCTTCCACAATCAGGGTTCAATTGGCTGCTATTTCCAATTTTCATGTCGGGATAGCAGATCATAATATTATGTCCCATAGGCTCTGCAGGGCCTTCTTGAAGGGAATATTCCTACTAAAACCTCCAATCAGGAATCCTTCTCCTCAGTGGGATCTAAATTTAGTGCTGACATCCTTGATTCTTCCCCCCTTCGAGCCAGCTGTTTCTTGCTCCCTGAAATATCTTTCTTGGAAAACGTTATTTCTAGTGGCTATTACATCTGCCAGGAGGGTGTCTGAACTTCATGCTCTTTCGGTTCGACCCCCCTATTTGGTTTTTCACAAAGACAGAGTATCTTTGAGAACTAACCCAACCTTTTTACCTAAGGTCGCTTCAAAGAACAATTTGAATCAATCCATTGATCTCCGGTATTTTTCCTAACTATTCAGACAGAGCTGAACAAAAGCTACATTATCTTGATGTCCATCGTCAACTTAGATATTATTTGGACAGAACAAAAAATTTAGAAAATCTGATCAACTTTTTGTTTCCTATGGATAATAAAAAGGCCTTCCTGTTTCTAAAGTGACTTTGTCCAGATGGCTTTCTTCGGTCATCACTGAAATTTATACTCAGGGGAAAACAGCTGTGCTCAAAACCTAAAGCACATTCAACTAGGAGTTTAGCTACTTCTACAGCTTTTCAAGCTAGACTTCCTTTGGACACTATTTGTGCAGCGCCACTTGGGCTACTCCTCACACTTTTGTTTCCCATTACAAATTGGACTTGGCCTCCAGGGACAGAGCCAGTTTTGGCTCTACAGTCCTCAAGAGTTTGTTCCATTGAGCCACCCAGGATAGAGGTGCTAG